>NC_134091.1:38893938-39195203 GCF_000715075.1 Nicotiana tabacum
CTTAATTTCTTTTACTATGGAATAGCATATTTTCTTATGTAATAAATAAATGCAGGCTAGCTATGTACGCGATAGAATGCCAAGACTGGATCATTCACCTTCTCGTGAAAGAGTACGTATATCTCACCCCTAATTTATTTTTCAGTAATTTAACAACTCTATTTTAAAATTTTAATTTCAATATATTTGTATTATTTTTTCAATAGATTTGTATATGTAAACGATTTAAAACAGGAAAGTAATATGTTACTAAATTTTTTATTTTGATGGAAACTGCAGAGAGAAGTTGTTAAGCAGGAACATAGACAGCGCGATAGAGATTATCCACGAGCGATTAGGTAAAGTTGCCATTTTGGATTAGAAAAGCTTTTGAAAAATATTTTCAAAAATTTAAGACCCTTGTGGTAAGGCTGCGTAAGGCTTACAGAAATGTAGGGTAAAGCTGCGTACAATAGATCATTGTGGTTTGACCTTTCCCCCGACCCCGCACATAGCAGGAATTTAGTGCATCGGACTGTCCTTATTTGTTTTGAAACAAAATATTTTATGGATATAAAAAGACAACCCTAATGTAGATTCACACAAGACTAAGATGCATTTTTGTATTTTCTCTAAAAGTAATGCACACATACTAATTACATTTCTCCAATATTTTTGTCAATACGTTTTGAATAAACTATGCCAAAATCAAATTCAAGCATACATAAAAATTTGTCATATTAATTATGTGATGACTTGTAATGGTACCACAAAATAAAAATGAATTAAAATTATGAATTCAATTTGTAACGCATGAAATAAAATAATACAATTGTGAAAATTACAACAACAACAACAACAACAACAACAATAATAATAATAATAATAATAATAATAATAATAATAATAATAATAATAATAAAATAAATATATAACAATGACCAGACCATCTATATTTACAACAGAAACGGAAAGGAAAAATTAGCAACCTGCTATATGATCCAAGCTTTGCTGCTAAAGGTGAACCAGTAGATCCTCACTTGCGTATGCTGAAGCAGAATCCAAACTTCTGTAAGTTATTCTCTGTTTTTAGTGCCTTTTTAATCCTAGAAATTGTAAACTAAAAGGGAAAAAAAATAGTGTGTGTAATTTTAACTGTTTTTTATGTGTACCCCTTAAATTGCAGGCAATCCTAAGGTGGGCCAAGACAAAGTGATGGTTAATTTGAATGAATAATGAATTGTAAGAGGGCAGAAGATCGCCACTTTGCAATGCAAGAATATTGTACTGAAGTGGAAGCTATTATATCACAATTGAAGAATGACATGTAACAAAAAAATTTCTGATATTCTTCTATTATCGATCCTTTTTTTTTTCTTCCTTGAGAGAACTATTGAAAAACCACATTTCTTAGTACCCCATTTCTTTTTTTTCCCCCCTTAGTACCCTTTTTAATTCCATAAGAGAAAACTATTTTTCTTAGTACCCTTTTCAATTTCATACAAGTTTAGCTTTTGAGGTTTTGTTGTCAATTTCAAGTTATCAGAAAACCACATCTCTTTGTAAAACTCTTCAAGTTCAATACAACATTATGTTTCTTATCCAACATTGTTGTTAATTATGCTTTACTTTGTAGCACTAGACTTGGCTCCGAGATGGATACAAAGGCTTGTACAATTGGCCATATTATATGAAATTGAATTCCGGATGACTTAAGGTCCATATAACTTGTAAGGGTTTTGATTTTGGCTCGTCATCTCTACTATACTGTATCAATAAGCAAAACTATACTTTAGTTCTAGGGAATCTTTCTTTCTGTTAAACTAGTATATTCTCTAGTTCAAGATCTAGATTTCCTTCTACCAAAGGTGTTAGAACAAAAGGTTGAGTACAATTAACGCGAATCCAAAAGATATATGCAATATTTAAAAACTATACTGGAAGAAATGATAGAAAATTAACTACAGGAAATGTTCAAGAAATGTAAATGTAAACACAACTGTTTCGTCGGGACCTTCACCAAATATCCCAAATCCGTACTCTTTAAGCCGCTGATGAGTTCAATGATGGTAGACTATAATCTCGTATTTTAGTCGCTTATTGTATTCTAATTTACTACACTTTACTTGTGTTTGAGCTTTAATTGAAAGTGTTTTGTACTTATTGTGTGTTTTATGCCTTGTAGGAGTGATTCCGAGCTATGTAGATGTTATGGAATGAATTTGAGTGATTTGAAGCTTTGAAGTTTGAGTAAAAACCCAAGAGATTAAACCGGGATCGTGTTTGGGGGTCGAGGACCAAGTCTGAACGTCAAAACACAAGAAAGATCAGTACTCTGAGAAATTCCCACTGTCGCGGCACATGGGGCGCCGCGCTTGTGCATTTCTCTCCTGCCTGTCAGAACTAACTCTCTGGATTTTCCCACTAATGCCCCGCATGGCGCGTCGCCCCATGCGGTGCGCCTGTGTATTTTTTACAGAGTAATTTTTCTATTTCGGCTAGAGAAGGTGATTTCGTCTGGGACCGATCCTACTTGGTATAAATACATGGAAAACCATTATTTTCTGGAATTTTGACACTTATTCGACCTAAGGAAGCTAAAGAGGAGTTGGAGGAGCAAAAGCACAAGGAGTTCATCATTCAATCCTCACTTAAGGCCTGAGTTTGGACCGTTTTATGTTTTCCTTTACTTTAAACATATTTGTGATGAATTGCTCCATATCTATGGAGTAGTTCCCTTTAGGGTTTGATGGATTGGGTGTATTGATGATTGTTTGTGGATTATAACTCTAGTTTTATATATTGAAGCATTTTTGGATGATTTCATTGTTGCATCTATATTCACTTGTTCATGTAATCGAGAGAGGCATAACTTGTGATATCTTTGCATTATATTGTTGGTTGAGTTCATTAATTCTTCTTAGTAATCGAAAGAGGCTAGTTGAATTATTGATTAAACCTAGTTAGGAGGATAATCGAGATAGGTTCTCCTAAAGACCAATCCACTATGCATTCTTTTATATCTTCACGTGCTTAAATTGGTTCATCTTGTGAGGTTAAGACTTAATCGAGAGAGGAGATTTTGTTGAACGTTTGAACTAATAATTGAGTAAATTCGAGAGACTCACTTAAACATTAGAAGTAAATTATCTAGAGTTATATCTCAAACAATTATCTTGCACTTATCCTATCAAAACCCTGTCTTCTCCCATTGATAACCTTCTTTTGCTTATTCCTTATTTCGATAATCATTAGTCAATAGCTTTAGATTCTTAGTTAATTTTAGTTATTAATCATATAAATCTCGATTGTTGATTCTCCTGGATAACGATCAAGCTAGAAACTACGAAAATACCGTTTAACTCCAATGCATGTGGATACGATAGTATACTATACTATCTTTGACTAGAGTGCATAATTTAAGTGGTGTTCCGAGCTCGTTAAAGTTTGGCGTCGTTGTGTAAAGTCCAATGAATCTTTGGCTTTATATAGGCTAATTACTAGCTTAATAACGTGATTTTAGTGACACAAATGGATATAGGATGTCACATTGAGTTATGGAAAAAAATGGCTAGAACATGGATACAATTATTTGGTGTATAACTTAGAATAATAATAAAATAGCGAGATCGCAGTCATGTTCGAGATTCTTAAATTAATTTGTAGCAGCAGTTTTTATGATTATAAATATTACATAAGTGTTGATTAATAAAGCATATAACAAGGAATATGAGTATAAGTGGCGGTGGGCCCAATTGGGTCTTAATTATTCTTAGAGTGGGAACTTAATCCCTCACGTAACCACTGCAGAAAATTTTGGCAGCATACCACATGTCTTATCACTACTAGAAAAATGCAAATTTTCTAGGAAAACTTCTCACAGATATATTATCAGTGACAGTTCCCACTGCAATTTAAAAAAACTCAGTAGGAAATAGAAGGGTTTTCTTTTACCTTTTTTTTTAAAACATTCCCGCAGACTATAGGTGGAAATTATTTGGCGCAAAAAAGAGTGTAATTTGTTTCCCACCGAATAAGTAGAAATGCAATTTATTTCCCACCGAATAAGTGGGAATGCAATTTATTTCCCACCGAATCAGTGAAAAATACATTAGAAAAATTACTATGTAAAATTGTTAAACTTTTCTCAATGAAACGGTGGAAATCTAAAGATAAAAAATTATTTTAATGTTCCCAAAGATGCAGTGGGAAATGGAAGGGTTTTCTTTTACCTTTATTTAAAAACGTTCACACAGACTATAGGTGGGAATTATTTGACGCAAAAAGCGTGCAATTTGTTTCCCACCGAATCAATGGGAAATACATTAGAAAAATTACTACATAAAATTATTAAAATCTTCTCAGTGAAACGATGGAAATCTAAAGATAAATAATTATTTTAATGTTCCCACAGATGTAGTGAAAAATTCAAAATTTTGAAATTTAAATTTTGGCCCAAAAAACCTGCGAGGTTAAAAAAAATTTACAAAAAAAATAAATTTAATAAGACAATTCCCAAAAATATTTCCAGTCAATCAGTGGGAATGTATTTCCTATTATAGTACATCCCTTCTTCTTTCTTTTCATTTTCACTCTCATTCTCTCTCATTTTCTTATTTGCAAATCCTCCATTCTTGTCCAAGGAGCTTTCACTCCTGTAAAATCAAAGGTAATATCATATTCACTCATGTAAAATCAAAGGTTAGAGGATTATTATTATATTTTGAACTCAATTTAGCTTTATGAAGCCTGAAAACTTTTCCTTTCATATAATAGTTGTAACTTTTCTGCAGAATACTTTCAAACAATCGTTGGAGGAGTTCATTAAAAGCCAACCAACCGATGATCAAGGAAAGCCAATTCAACCATCCTAGGAGAGTTATATGGACTTGCGAAATTTCAAACAATCGTTGGAGGAGTTCATTCAATTGGATAAGATTGAATGCTGAATTTTTTATTTGAGTGTTTAGTTGCATTATTAGTTTATTGTATTTATGTTTTGGTTGGATGTTTATGAAATGGATCATAATCAATGCTGAATTTTGTATGTGAATGTTTAATTATATTTAGGCTTGTTGTTGGTGGTTGTAGTTTTTGTTTGGTAGGTGGTACAGTATTAAAAGTACCACAATACACAAAAATATTTTCCAGACTTCCCACTGAATCCGTGGGAAGGTTCGTCCTTTTAGTTACAGATCTTGCATGATTCCTACTGATATCGGTGGGAAAGTTCATACTTTTATTTTGATTACATGCATTTTTTTCACTACTTCCCTGGCTAATATATTAAAATAATAAAAATTACTAATAATACTTCCCACGGATTATTGGTGGACAATTTCATTATTTTTCCTATTAAATCTTCGCTGGAAAACTTACCACTACTTTTCTAGGAAGTTTTTTCCCAACAGGCCTTTTTCGGGTGATCCATTTCGGTGGGAATGCGATGTGAAAACTTAATTTTCCCACTAATTTTTTACTGATTTTACCGTGGGAAAACCATTTATTTCTAGTAGTGTATGTAAAATTATATTTAGTTATTAAATTAATATTTCAATTCCTTGGAAACTCTAAAAAAAAAAGGGGGGGGGGGAGGTACAACTTACATAAATATAATATAAAATAAGGGAGAGAGAACGAAGACCTTCTTTTGGATTCTCCTTGACGCTAAGGTAGGCATTCTGCCCTTTTAGCTACTGGAAATTCGAAGGAGGGGCTTAGGTAGAGTGGAAGTTTTACAATCGATCAAGTTCTTAAAGATCAAGTGGTAGCAACAGTAAGAGAGCGAAAATCATCTATAGTTTCTCTGTAAGTTATCCATGAACTCCTTCTAATATTTTTATCACTTTTAAAATCATCTCTATATGTGTGTGTGTGTGTGTGTGTGTTGATATTTAAGAGAGAGTATTTAGTATATATAGGTTGTGATATAGACCACACATAAGAATTATTTTGAAGAATTTGGGGACCTAGGGATTCTTGTTTGGGGTGAATCTTGAAATGGGTCAATCTTGGGTTAAAATATTTGGAAATTTAGGATATTTTGAGTATTAACTCACTACCGATATATGATTTATTATGTAGATTGAACTCTATCGAGGAGAGCTTTAGCTAACTTAGAGCGACTTCAAGGTATGTCGAGCTCCTAGTTACTTGTGTATTATCAAATTTACTCTTGGATTCGAATTATAGTTGGATGATATTCCGTGTACATTAGGGATACGCTTTCATGGATTACTCTTGGTTTGGACAAAGATTAATAAAAAAAATATGTCTTGTCTAGCTGTGCGGGAGCGGTACGGTAGCCTTCTTGCATCCTTGATGTATTACATAACAAAGTAATTTTCGACTGATGATCTTTAAAAGAAAAGAAAGATGAATAATATATATATATATATATTATTGCCTTGTCTAGCTGTGCGGGAGTGGTACGACAGCCTTCTTGGATCCTTGACTGTACACATTGGCCTAACTGTTCGGGGATGGTACGGCAGTCTTCGTGGATGGCATCCCGATGTATTCCAGCACTATGTGTGCCATTGACATTGATATACTAGATAATGAGGAAGATACTAATGAGATATTGGACATATGAAAGAGGTCTAAATGAATAAAACTTAAATTCTTATTCTTACAAATTTATCCTTTATTGTGATTCTGTGTATCTTATCTTCCTTAATTTATTCGAGATATTTATCTTTTGCCTTGTTATATAGATTATAATTTTTATAAATCTTATACAAACGTTAGTGCCGGCTATGACACATATCTGAGTATTTTAATACTCAGGCATCATTTGTTTAAATGGTATCAGGTTTAGCAGACGGTCGAGTGCAAGGCGGTCAGTGCACAGGCTAGAGTTTCCACAACTTCCTCTCTTTTGGTGAGCCCACCTTCGTACTCGTGGGACCATAATATTTCAGTTGTATATTTTTGTATAGTGCGGACAAGCTCCGTAACTTTATTACTTTATTCGTAGTGTCATAGAAGCTCCATAGAGGGTTTATATTATCTTAGGGGAATAGGTACTCATATGGCATTGCGAATGACATTTTTACTTATGTCTAGTTTATATTTTTTTGATGAACTTTTATTGTTAATGAAGCTTATCTTATTTCTCTCATATAATATTGTAATTACTTAAAGGGATTGAGCTACACGATTACGAGTTGGGATATGTATTATGCAATACTGATTCGCTCGGTGCAAGATGGTAGGCACTGGGTGCCGGCCACGTCGCAATCTATTTTGGGGCATGACATGTTGCCGGCCACGTCGCAATCTATTATAGTTGGATGATATTCTGTGTATATTAGGGATAGGCTTTCATGGCCTACTCTTGGTTTTGACAAAGATGAATAAAGAAAAGAAAATATATCTTGTCTAGCTGTGCAGGAGCGGTACGGTAGCCTTCTTGGATCCTTGATGTATTACTGTCACGACCCAAAATCCCACCACAGGAGTCGTGATGGAACCTAGTCTCTAAGACTAGGTAAGCCGATTTTTATTATATTTTGAAGCCATTTTTTAAAATTAAAATCTAACAGCGAAAATAATTACAATACACAACCTCCCAAGACTGGTAGTACTGAGTCACGAACTCTAACTGAATACATGGAATGATCACGAGGACCGAATATACAATAGTGTTTGATTACAAATTAACAGTACAATAAAATAAAAATACTCCAAGGGACTGCGACGGCCAAGCAGCTCTACCTTGAATCCTTATGATCGCGCTTTAACTCTGCTCAAGTCCGATATCTTCAATACCCGGCTCTGCACAAAAATGTACAGAAGTGTAGTATGAGTACGCCACGGTCAGTACCCAGTAAGTATCAAGACTAACCTTAATGGAATAGAGATGAGGTACAGTCAAGACACTCACTAGTCTAATAACCTATGCAATATAATATACAAAATAATAGAAAACAAATAACAATAGAACAACATGGAATAACCAGTGATATGCACAGCAGACAACAAGAATACCATTAATATCAGTCAACAATTAATAAACACAAGTACACCCAATTAAATCAAGTCCTTCAAATAAATGTCTTTCACATATAATTCTTCTAGATAACTCTCTTTCAAATATAATTTTCTCAAATATTATTTTTCAAATATAATTCTTTCAATAAATCTTTTCAAATATAATTTCCTCAAATAAATATCTTTCAAACAAAAATCTTTCATATAATACTTTCTAAGTAAAAATCCTTCCAAATAAATATTTTGAATATAATTCTTTCAATTAAAAAGTCACCTTGTGACACCTCATTTCATAATCATAAAAATACGGGTCTCAGCCCATTTTCATATTTTTCGTAAATACGGGTCTCGGCCCATTTTTATATTTCCATGGCACCTTGTGCCCATAATTAAATCATCATATTTTCTCGGCACCTCGTGCCCACATTTTATATCACAACTGCACGGACAATTCACGTGCCAAATATTCTCATTATTTACTCACGGCACCTCGTGCCCACATTTAATTTTATAATCCGCCTGGCAATAGCCACAGGCTCTCAATTTCTACATAAATCAGATTGTTATCAATTTACCAACAACAAGACTTGTTGCACAAGGTATAGAAATAAACACAAGAAAATCACAACATCAAATGAAAATTATCAACACAACCCTACATCATCACATATCGTCCCTGATAATAGCCACCCTTATCGCTCCTATTGCCACCCTTATCACTCCTATAGCCACCCTTATCGCTCCGCCCAGACAATATCAATAGCCACCCTTATCGCTCATATTGCCACTCTTATCGCTCCACCCAGACAATATTCCAACAAACACAACAACAGTGAAATGCCACCCTTATACCCACATAATATCAACGGTGAAATGCCACCCTTATCTCCCCAAAATAGTAACTCATACAACAATAATTTATACGGGAAATTAACACGACAATATAATAAAATCAATTCATATCACAATTTGCCCAATGGCCACAACCAAATTCCAAAGATATACCAAAATTAATTAATTTCATAACAAATAGTCCAAGGCTCCACACAATGTATATAACACCCAAAAACAATCAATTGAGATAAAAATTACTCAGCATAAAGCAAAACCTTCATTAATGCAAATTTAGATAATTATATTAATACTTATTCTTAAGCTCGCTTAAATTAATTATTTGCAAAAGAAGATTCATATTGGAATTAATTTTTAAGAAATATTAAACCAACAATACTCACGAAATTCCATAAATATTTCAAGTAACAATCACATCAAATTATCATATAAAAATAAATTCAACAATAAGGATTTAGGCATGGCAAATAGATGATTTAATAATTTTTCACAAATTCCCAATTTATTACACAATAATGCCTAAGACTTTATTTCAATGAATTTTGCACGTATAAGCCCGAGTACGTACTCGTCACCTCACGTACACGGCTTTTCACATTTTACAAATGGCACATAAGACTCAATGCGTAAGGGGTAATTCCCCCACTCGAGGTTAAGCAAGACACGTACCTTTTTTAAGTTAGGTCGATATTCCAAAATAGCCTTTTTGCTTGAATTGGCCTCCGAAAAGCTCAAATCTATCCAAATTAATTGTATAACTTCATTAAAATTCATAGGAAATAATTCCGGATAATAATACGCCGACTTAAAATTTTATTCCAAAAAGTCAACAAAAGTCAATGCGGGGCCTGCCCCTCGGAACCCGACATAATTTTCATGAAATTCGAATACCAATTCCGATACGAGTTCAACCATACCAATTTTATCGAATTCCAATAACAACTCGACCTCCAAATCTTAAATTTTCGTTTTTGAAAGATTTTGTAAAAATCTTGATTTCTTCCATTTAAATCCGAATTAAACGATGAATATAATCATAGATTCATGAAATATAATCACTTTAGGATATAGAACACTTACCCCAGTCGAAGTCGTGAAGAAATCCTCAAAATCGTCCAAAATCCGAGCTCCAAAAATCCCAATCGAAAATGAAGAAATGACAGATTTTCAATCCTTAAGTTTCTGCCCAGGTTCGTATTTGTGGACAAAAATTTCGCATTTGCGAATGAACAGTACCTCACATGAACAGTGTTTTCGCAATTGCGAATGAACAGTGTTTTCGCAATTGCCATAAATGGTTCGCAATTGCGAATGAACAGAATTTTCGCAATTGTCATAAATGGTTCGCAATTGCGAATGAACAGTGTTTTCGTAATTGCCATAAATGGTTCGCAATTGCGAATGAACTGTGTTTCACCAGAAACCAGCAAACTCAAACTTCTCCGAAATGATCCGAAACTACCCTGAAACTCATCTGGAACCTCCCGGACACAAACCATATATGAATTTTAATCATAAAATATACTACGGACCTGCTCGCGCACTCAAAATACTGAAAGGAGGTCGTCTTGACCGATATTGACCATGGTCAAACTTCCAAATTTCTTAACTTTACTAGTCTTTCAACCAATGATCCAAAAATATACCTAAGCCCCTCGGGACTCGTCAAATCATACCAACAAGTCCTAAAACATCATACGAACTTAGTCGAAACTTCAAATTACATCGAACAATGCTAGAACCACGAATCATACCCCAATTCAAGCTTAATAAAACTAAAAAATTCTAACTTCTACATTTAATGTCGAAACCTATCAAATCACGTCCGATTGACCTTAAATTTTGTACACAAGTCATAAATGACATAACGGACCTATACAAATTTTCAGAACTAGATTCCGACCCCGATATCAAAATGTCAACTCCCCGGTCAAACTTCTCAAAAATTCTATTTTCGCCATTTCAAGTTAAATTTCACTACGGACTTCCAAATAATTTTTCGGATACGCTCCTACGTCCAAAATCACCATACAAAGCTATTAGAACCATGAGAATTTGAATCCGAGATCGTTTACTCAAAAGTCAACTCTCCGGTCAATTCTTTCTATTTATGCTTCTATATAAGGAATGTTCTTTTAATTTAATTCCGAATCTTCAGTAAATCAAACTCGACCATACCTGTGGGTAATAATACATATTGCGAAGATGCTCGAGACCTTAAGTCACTGAACGAGGCGTTAATTCTTAAAACGACAACTCTGGTCGTTACATTACATAACAAAATAATTTTCGGCTGATGGCCTTTAAAAGAAAGAAATATGAATAATATATATATATATATATATATATATATATATATATATATATATATATATGTGTGTGTGTGTGTCTGTTCGGGGATGGTACGACAGTCTTCGTGGATGGCATCCCGATGTATTCCAGCACTATGTGTGCCATTGACATTGAGATACTAGATAATGAGGACAATACTAATGAGATACTGGACATATGAAAGAGGTCTAAATGAATAAAACTTACATTCTTATTCTTGTAAATTTATCCTTTATTATGATTCTGTGTACCTTATCTTCCTTAATTTATTCGAGATATTTATCTTTTGCCTTGTTATGTAGATTATAATTTGTATAAACCTTATACAAATGTTAGTGGCGGCTATGACACATATCTGAGTATTTCAATACTCAGGCATCATTTGTTTGAATGATGTCAGGTTTAGCAGACGGTCGAGTGTAAGTCGATCAACACACAGGCTAGAGTTTTCGCAGCTTCCTCTCTTTTGGTGCGCCCACCTTATTACTCGTGGGACCACAATGTTTCAGTTGTATATTTTTGTATAGTGCGGACAAGCTCCGTAACTTTATTACTTTATTCGTAGTGTCATAGAGGCTCCATAGAGGGTTTATATTATCTTAGGGGAATGGGTACTCATATGGTATTGAGGATGACATTTTTACTTATGTCTAGTTTAAGTTTTTTTGATGAAATTTTATTATTAATGGAGTTTATCTTATTTCTCTCATATAATATTGTAATTACTTAAATGGATTGATCTACATGATTACCAGTTGGGGTATGTATTATGCAATAATGGTTCGCTCGGTGCAAGTTGGTAGGCACTGGGTGCCGGCCACGTCGCAATCTATTTTGGAGCGTGATAAACTTGGTATCAGAGCTCTAGGTTTAATATGTCCTAGGGAGTCTATGGAGCCGTGTTTGTAGAGTCTAATTTATATGTTTGTTGTTGACTACTCATATATCTTAGAGTTTGTAGACATTATAGAAAGTTTCACATTCTTTCTTCATTCTAGATCGTGCAACTAGAGCTTAACTTTTAGGTGTGTCCTAACACACGTATTGTTATGACATGCAGGCAATATGGTTCGAACTCGCGCATCCGTGACTCAAAGTGAGCCTGCAAATCATGATGGGGTTGTTCCCAATAAGGCTTCTAGTGGGGTACCGGTAACTCTAAGGGGGCGAGGTCGTCCCCTTAGGAACCCGAGAGCCGAGAGAGTAGGAGAGCATGCACCTCCACCTATGCCAGATGCACCTACATTTTCATACCCCGTGATTCATGACAGTCTGTCCCTCTTTTAGGCCATCCAATTACTCACTACTTTGGTAGCGACACAGACACAGAGAGGTATTGAAGCTCCAGTACATACTTATGATCCGAGTTCACGAATCGACAAATACTTGAAGCTTTTCCCATCGGTTTTCCATGGGACTAGACCCGAGGATGACCCTCTTGATTACTTGGATGAGACCGAAAAGGCTTTGAGGGTCTCTTCCATTGTTAACCATGCTGAGAGGTTGGAACTATGGAATAAGCAAAAGAAGGCAGATTGGAATTTGAACAAGAAGGCTTATACGACGAGTAGTTATGGTGGTTCTTTTAATAGGAATAATAGTATAGGGCTATCAGAGCCAACTCAGTCTGTGGTACTATCTATTGGCAATGCTCCTTTTGGAAGGAAAGAACAGAGCCAGAGTCAGAGAGGCCATTCTATGCCAGCTCAAAGTACTACTCCCCAGGCACAATCTTCACAGAGGGCACCTACTTGTGGCAGTTGTGGCAAGGTTCATCGGGGGCAGTGTCGTAGAGAGAATCACACTTGTCATTATTGTGGCATCACAGGTCATGTTCAGAGAGATTGTCGCAAGTGTCATAGGGAGAGGGGTAGTCCTCCAATATAACAGGGCAGATCTACAGATATTACGGTTGCACATCCCCCAGTTCGAGGCTCAACTACCCAGACAGGACGAGTTGCAGGCGGTAGCATTGCTTCTACTTTAGGGGGGTGACCCCGACTTTACGGACTAGTTCCTATAGCCGATGCAGAGGCGAGCAATGCCGTCATGACAGATATACTTACTATTTTCATACTTGATGCTTATGTTGTTATTGATCCCAGATCCACATTTTCCTATGTCACTCCATACTTTGCTTTGGACTTTGAGATAAAACCAGAACAATTACTTGAGCCCTTTTTCGTTTCTACTCTTGTTGGGGATTCTGTTATTGCTTCCCATGTTTATAAGGGTTGTAGGATTATAGTAAAAGATCGAGAGACTACGACAGATATTACCAAGCTAAAGATGATTGAGATTGATGCTATCATGGGAATGGATTGGTTATCTAAGTGTTATGGAAGAGCAAATGATTGTCGTGTCAAGATAGTCAAGTTTGAATTTCCAAATGAACCAACTCGTATATGGAAGAGCAATATTCTCGAGCCTCGAGGTAGGTTTATTTTCTACTTAAGGCGAAGAAAATGATCATGAATGGGTGCTTCTATAATTTGGTAACGGTTACAGACACGAATGCCGAGGTACCCACACTTGAATCAGTACCTATAGTTAATGAGTATCTGGAGGTCTTCCCGAAAAAGCTTCCTGACATACCACCAGATCGAGTTATTGATTTTGGAATAGATGTGTTGCCAAACGTTCAGCCCATATCTATTCCACCTTATCGTATGGTGCCAGCATAGTTGCGGGAGTTGAAGGAACAATTAAAGGATCTACTTGAAAAGGGTTTTATCCAACCAAGTACTTCACCATGGGGTGCACTAGTACTTTTTGTAAGGAAGAAAGATGGTTCTCTCAGAATATGCATTGATTATCGTCAACTAAATAAAGTGATGATTAAGAACAAGTATCCATTTCCACAGATAGATGATTTATTCAACCAGTTATAGGGTGCTCAATACTTTTAGAAAACTAATTTGCGGTCGGGTTATCATCAGTTAAAGATTAAAGAGAAGGACATTCCTAAAACAGCCTTTAGGACTCGCTATGGACACTTTGAGTTCTTAGTTATGTCCTTTAGGTTGTCAAATGCTCCTGCAACCTTTATGGATTTGATGAATCGGTTTTTCAAGCCTTTCCTTGACACGTTCGTGATCATATTTATTGATGATATCTTGGTGTATTCACGAAGTCAGGAAGAGCATGTCGATCACTTGAGGTTAGCTTTGCAGACACTTAAGGACAATAAGCTATATGCCATATTTTCTAAGTGTGAGTTTTGGTTACAGTCAGTTGCATTCTTGGGGCATGTGGTCTCAAGTGAGGGTACTAAATTTGATCCCGCAAAGATTGAAGCTGTTAAGAGTTGGCTGAGGCCAACGACACCGACTGAAATTCAATGTTTTTTGGGTTTGGCCGGTTACTATTGAAGATTCGTTGAGGGATTCTCTTCTCTTGCATCGCCGTTGACTAAGTTAACTCAGAAGACAGTCAAGTTTCAATGGTCCAATGCTTGTGAGAAATATTTTCAAGAGTTGAAGGCTAGATTGATCACGACACCAATATTGACCTTGCCAAGAAGTTCAAGTGATTTTACAGTGTATTGTGATGCCTCTAGAGTAGGTTTGGGTTGCGTCTTAATGTAGAATGGTAAAGTCATTTCTTATGCTTCTAGACATTTAAAGATCCACGAAAGGAATTATCTGACCCGTGACTTAGAGCTTGCAGCGGTCGTATTTTCATTGAAGATTTGGCGGCACTACTTATATGGTGAGCATTGCAAAGTGTATACCGATCATTAAAGCTTGCAATATATTTTTAAGCAAAAGGAATTAAATTTGAGGCAAAAATGATGGTTGGAATATTTGAAAGATTATGATTTGAGCATTCTTTACCACCCGGGGAAAGCAAACGTGGTGGCTGACGCGCTAAGCCGGAAATCAGTAAGTACTTTATCTTACTTACCAATAGCTAAAGATATTCGAGAAGTGGTCAAACCAAGGAATTAGACTTGATGAATCAGATGATGGCTACCTTGTCGCTTACGTTATAGCACGTTCCTCTCTTATTGAACATGTCAAGGCTAAGCAATTCGAAGATCCAAACATGGTGAACATCCAGAATTGTGTGCAATCCAAGAATATTCTTGACTTTGCTCTTGACGATGATAGAGTATTGAAAATCAATGGTCGCCTATGGGTACCAAATGTTGATGGGCTTCGCGATGAGATTATGGCAGAGGCACATAATTCGAGGTATTTTGTGCATTCGGGTTGCACCAAAATATATAAAGACCTACTGGATATTTATTGGTGGAATAAGATGAAGGAAAGTATTTCTAACTTTGTGTCTAGAAGCTTAAATTATCAACAGGTGAAAGTTGAGCATCAGCGACCCGGTGGATTGGCTCAGAACATTGAGATTCCACTTTGGAAGTGGTAGATGATAAATATAGACTTTGTAGTTGGTTTACCTCGCACCCGTCTGAAGCATGACTCTATTTGGGTAATTGTAGATCGATTTACGAAGTCGGCACATTTTTTACCTATGAAGACGACTGATACAACGCCACAATAGGCTAAGTTTTACTTGAAGGAAATTGTCAGACTTCATGGTATTCCAGTATCCATCATATCTGATAGAGGGGCACAGTTCACTGCTCATTTTTGGCCATCTTTTCAAGAAGGTTTGGGTACATGTGTCAACTTGAGTACTTCCTTCCATCCACAAACTGATGGACAGGCCGAGCGGACGATTCAGACACTCGAGGATATGTTGAGAGCATGTGTTATTGACTTTGGTGGGAATTGGGATGACATTTGCCTCTTATTGAATTCACTTATAATAATAGCTATCAGGCAAGTATCTCAATGGCCCCTTATGAAGAGTTGTATGGGTGTGTTGTAGATCACCTGTTGGTTGGTTCGAGCCGACCGAGGTAGGACTACTTGGTCCCAATCTTGTACATAATGCATTGCAGAAGGTGACTTTGATCTAGGAGCGGCTTAGGACAGCTCAAAGCCGACAAAAATGTTACACCGATAAACGACAACATGCGTTGGAGTTCAAAGAGGGTGACCAAGTTTTCTTGAAAGTGTCACCAATGAAAGGTATTATGAGATTTGGGAAGAAAGGCAAATTAAGTCCTAGATTCACTGTCCTGTATCGAATCTTGAAAAAGATAGGGGAAGTAGCCTACCGGCTTAATCTACCTGCATTAATGAGTTTTGTTCATCCTGTTTTCCATTTATCGATATTCTAGGGATACAAGCCCGACCCCGCTCACATGATCTCCCCAGAGGTAGTAGAAATCAATGAAGGTTTAACTTACGAAGAAGAACCAGTTGAGATTCTTGATAGGCAAGTCCGTAGGTTGAGGACTAAAGATATAGCTTCAGTCAAAGTGCTATAGCGTAATCATGACGTTGAGGAGGCCACTTGGGAGGCCGAGGAGGATATGAGAATTCGCTACCCACACTTGTTTGCATCTACAAATATGGCTACTTCCGCGAATTTCAAGTTTAAGGGGTATCATATTTTATTCCATGGAGCGAGTAGGTTGTTTTGATTATCTTGCTTACGAGTTCGATTTATTTTAATGATGTAATTGATTTATCTAGTGCTACAGTAGCTAGATTTATCTAATTATAATAGATTTTATCCTGTTAATGCTAGGAGTGGGTATTTAGTGGTATTTGAGGCATATGAGGCTTGTGGAGGCATTTATGATATAGTTTTGATATGTGGTGTCGTGTGAGGCATTAGTATTGTGATTATGTGGCTCTCTGACAGATTGAAATTCTCTTGGATAGGCCTAAAAACAAAGAAAACTCTGCCAAATATTTTTAAACATATCTGGAGAGTTAGTCAAATTTTAAGGCCCTCAAGTGTTTGATAAATGACAAGGGAACTAGATAGGAATTCTCGAATCGAGGATGGTTAAAGTTTAACATTCGTGAACGAATGTTCGTGAGTGGGAAAGAATGTAAAGTCCAATGAATCTTTGGCTTTAAATAGGCTAACTACTAGCTTAATAACGTGATTTTAGTGACACAAATGGGTATAGGATGTCATGTTGAGTTATAAAAAAAATGGTTAGAATATGGATATAATTATTTGGTGTATAACTCAGAAGAATAATAAAATAGCGAGATCGCAGTCATGTTCGAGGTTCTTAAATTAATTTATAGTAGCAGTTTTTATGATTATAAACATTACATAAGTATTGATTAATGAAGCATATAATAAGGAATATGAGTATAAATGGTGGTGGGTCCAATGGGGTCTTAACTATTCTTAGAGTGGGAACTTAATCCCTCACGTAACCACTGCTGAAAATTTTGGCAGCATACCACATGTCTTATGTAAAATTATATTAAATTATTAAATTAATATTTCAATTTCGTGGAAACTCTAAAAAGAAATAGGGGTACAACATACATAAATATAATATAAAATAAGGGAGAGAGAACCGAGACCTTCTTTTGGCTTCTTCTTGACGCTAAGGTAGGCATTATGCCCTTTTAGCTACTGAAAATTCGAAGGAGGGGCTTAGGTAGAGTGGAAGTTTTGCAATCGATCAAGTTCTTAAAGATCAAGTGGTAGCAACAGTAAGAGATCGAAAATCATCTCTAGTTTCTCTGTAAGGTATCAATGAGCTTATATATATATATATATATATATATATATGTGTGTGTGTGTGTGTGTGTGTGTGTGTGTATGTGTGTGTGTGTGTGTATGTGTGTGTGTGTGTGTGTTGATATTTAAGAGAGAGTATTTAGTATATATAGGTTGTGATATAGACGACACATAAGAATTAATTTGAAGAATTTGGGGACCTAGGGATTCTTGTTTGGGGTGAATTTTTAAATGGGTCAATCTTGGGTTAAAATATTTGGGGATTTTAGGATGTTTTGAGTATTAACTCACTACTCATATATGATATATTATGTAGATTGAACTTTGTCGAGGCTAGCTTTAGCTAACTTAGAGCGACTTCAAGGTATGTCGAGCTCCTAGTTACTTGTGTATTATCAAATTTACTTTTGGATTCGAATTATAGTTGGATGATATTCTGTATACATTAGGGATACGCTTTCATGGCTTACTCGTGGTTTGGACAAAGATTAATAAAAAAAAATATGTCTTGTCTAGCTGTGCGGGAGCGGTACGGTAGCCTTCTTGCATCCTTGATGTATTACGTAACAAAGTAATTTTCGGCTGATGGTCTTTAAAAGAAAAGAAAGATGAATATATATATATATATATATATATATATATATATATATATATATATATATATATATATATTATTGCCTTGTCTAGCTGTGCGGGAGTGGTACGACAGCCTTCTTGGATCCTTGACTGTACACATTGGCCTAACTGTTCGGGGATGGTACGACAGTCTTCGTGGATGGCATCCCGATGTATTCCAGCACTATGTGTGCCATTGACATTGATAAACTAGATAATGAGGAAGATACTAATGAGATATTGGACATATGAAAGAGGTCTAAATGAATAAAACTTAAATTCTTATTCTAGCAAATTTATCCTTTATTGTGATTCTGTGTACCTTATCTTCCTTAATTTATTCGAGATATTTATCTTTTGCCTTGTTATATAGATTATAATTTTTATAAATCTTATACAAACGTTAGTGCCGGCTATGACACATATCTGAGTATTTCAATACGCAGGCATCATTTGTTTAAATGGTATCAGGTTTAGCAGACGGTCGAGTGCAAAGCGGTCAGCGCACAGGCTAGAGTTTCCACAACTTCCTCTCTTTTGGTGAGCCCACCTTCGTACTCGTGGGACCATAATATTTCAGTTATATATTTTTGTATTGTGCGGACAAGCTCCGTAACTTTATTACTTTATTCGTAGTGTCATAGAGGCTCCATAGAGGGTTTATATTATCTTAGGGGAATAGGTACTCATATGGCATTGCGAATGACATTTTTACTTATGTCTAGTTTATGTTTTTTTGATGAACTTTTATTGTTAATGAAGTCTATCTTATTTCTCTCATATAATATTATAATTACTTAAAGGGATTGAGCTACACGATTACGAGTTAGGATATGTATTATGCAATAATGATTCGCTCGGTGCAAGATGGTAGGCACTGGGTGCCGGCAACGTCGCAATCTATTTTGGGGCGTGACACGTTGCTGGGGATTGGCAATCAATAGTGTTTGAAATAGTTTGTAGTGCTAATTCAGGAATTTTTCTTTTTATTTTTAGTTTTTCCTTTTTACGTTTGGTGTTCTTTGATTATACGCAGGCTACAGGTTAGGTTGGTGCATGACTCAAGCTTCTGCAAAAGAAGTACTACCATACGAGCCAGAAATTGAAAAATAATTGCGACGGCTGAAGAAGGAAAGAAATCTCACCAAGACAATAGAAAAGGTTGGACAATCCTCAACCAAATAACTTATGGCTGGAAACGGTGAAGATACTGTGGATTTGGCTGCGAGAGAAGCAGCCCAACGAAGAGAACAAGTTGCAAGGGATGCTGAGGAAGCAGTTATTAGAGATACGCAGAATATCTATGAAGAAGAGAGGGGTCTCAGACTTAATTAACATCAACCCTTGCCTGGGAGACCACTTGGCGATTATACTAGACCGGTCTACAATCAAGGTTTATCAAGTGTTAGTGTAACGACCCGGCCGGTCATTTTGAGAGATCTAGCCCTGAACCCCTAATTTCTACTTCCTCTAGTTCATTTGGTGGTTACGTGTGTAGATGTCATGGGCGGCTTTCCAACCATGCCCCATGACCCCTTGGATGCGCCCCGTGGCGTCCTGGCTATCTTCCCAATGCCCGTCGCCACGGTTGGCCCCGTGGTCTCGGCAGCTCCAAGTGACAAGTGCGCATGTGCCTCTGTCGCCCCAACGATATCCATCACCAGCGCCCAGCCACAGGCATATGCCAACAGAGCTGCGCGCGTAGACAATGTCGTGCGCACAGACCCTGATGTTAAAGACAAAGTTGCTGCCAACGGACTTGTTTATACTTTGTAGAAGATTAAGTCCTTTTCATTGTAAATATAAAGTAGTTTTGCTGCATTTTCTTTAAGTGTGATTTTCCAGCTTTCATAGGTCTAATCATGTAACTTTGGTTTATTTTTTTTAAACATTATTAAGGGAGACCAAGCAATCAAACTTTCAAGCAAGCAAACAATTCTCTGTACTGGTGTCTCTCCCCCCCGATACCGTGTTGTTTTTCTGTAATAGCTTTCATTCAATGCAATCAAGCTTTCTTTCATTCTCAATTCTCTTTTCTGCTCTCTCTTTCAATTGATCACGACATTGGTTTTCCCGTACGGAACTGACAATCTAGTCTATCGTACGGAGGGGACCTCAGTTGGCGGATAGTAATCGCACTGACATCGGTTGCTTAGCCTTACGTCGCCCTTCCAAGGAACTTCAGGAAGGCGCCGCGTAATAGTTGGTATCAGAGCTCTAGGCTTGACATCGGACGAGGGATTACATTGCAATTACCACCATTTGTGACCATGGTGAATTATGGGGATCGCATCGCGACCCTTGAGGGAACGGTTGACGCATTATGGCCCATCATGGAAATGGTGCCTGACCTAAAGACCAGCCTAGTGCAAAGGTTGGAAGACCTGGACCGCAGACTGATCCAGGCCGAAGTTGACATAGAAAACATCAGTCGCGACTCTGAAGGAGATCGGCAAACGGCAGCCACAGAGGCAGCCAAAAGTTTTGGTAAATTTGAGGTCCTCCAACAGGAGCGCGCTGAGGATTTAGCCAACAGGGCATAAGAGGAAGACAGGGTGACTGCTATGCAACAAACTATAGACAACTTGACAGGCCAGCTCAACGTTGTCAATGCTGCTTTACAAGGCCTACTTCGAGGAGGTGGAAACCAAATCGGGGGTATTGTGAACCTCGCCCATGTGGCCCAAAAACTGAAAATTCCTGAGCTAAAGCCATACAGTGGAGCTCGGAATGCCAAAGAAGTGGAAAACTTCATCTTTGACATCGAACAATACTTCGATGCCGTGGGGGGCCTAGAAGAAGCTAAGAAGTTAGCAACTGCTGCCATGTATCTTCAGGGTGATGCCAAACTCTGGTGGCGGGTGAAATACGAAGCCATCAAGGCTGGTGAAGATGCCCTCGAGACATGGGCAGAACTGAAGGCAGCCATACGCTTACAGTTCTTCCCCGAAAATGTTGAGTACAATGCTAGGAGAAAGCTACGGGAGCTTTGCCAGACCAAATCAGTGCGGGATTACGTGCGGGAATTCTCTACGCTCATGCTGAACATCCGCGACATGGGGGACAAAGACAAACTCTTCACCTTCCTAGAATGGTTAAAACCTTATGCCCGTATGGAGTTGCAAAGACAAAGGGTAGACACGTTACCTAAGGCAATCCAAGCAGCAGAGTGCCTTGGAGATTATCAAGTGGAAGCCCAGAAGGACAGGCCTCAACAGCCTGTCCGAAGAGGATACAAAGGAGGCCAGCCGAACACTGGTGGCCCTAGCAAAAGTGGAGGAGACCGGAGTACAACCAAATCTTAGGCTCCCCATCAAGCAGTACTAGCGCTGCATCTAACAATAATGATCAGGGGAGGAAAACCCCCTCAGGATATCGTCATTGCGGCGGACCACATTGGAATAATGAATGCCCACATGCACAGATGAACGTCCATCAAGCTTTTGAGGATAGGACGGATGACTATGCCGATGATGCAGACCAGATCAAACCAGTTGGTGCATTCAATTCCATTGTTGGCTCTATTTCAGAGTCCCTAGCGGGAACCAGTGCTGGTATCCGTAAGAAGAAGGACCCCTGTCCAATCGCCAAGAAAGGGAAAAAGAAGGCGAACGAGAGGACTCTTCCTCATCAAGAGTGGACCTTAATATTCATTGACATGAAGATAAATGGCAAGCCCATTCGGGCGATGATAGACACGGGTGCTACCCACAACTACTTAGCCTCGACTCAGGTGGAGCGCCTTAGCCTAGTTGTAGGAAAGGGCAAAGGTCGTGTCAAGGCTATCAACTCACCACCTCAGCCAGTGGGTGGAATAGCCAAAGAAGTACCGGTGAAACTTGGCCCTTATGAAGGAAAGTTTAACCTGCGCGTGGTGATCATAGATGACTTCGAGTTGATAGTGGGGTTGGAATTCCTGAGACAGACCAATACCATGCCCGCACCATATGCAGACTTGCTACTGATGATGGGAGAAAATGAAGCTAAGCCCTGCATTATTCCGTGCATTCCCATGAAGATGCCAGCCGAGAACATCTCGGCCTTGCAGTTGAAGAAGGGGGTAAAAAACATGAACCCACGTTCTTGGCTACCCTCTGCATGGAAGATATAGAATGCTCCTCGGGTCCCATTCCTGCACCCGTGAAGGAGTTGCTTCTAGAATTTGAAGACATTATGCCACAAGACATACCAAAGAGTCTTCCGCCTAGGCGAACTGTGGACCATGAGATTGAGTTGGTGCCGGGTGCGAAGCCACCTTCCCGGGCGCCGTATAGAATGTCACAACCCGAACTCACCGAGCTTCGGAGACAATTGACGGAAATGCTAGACATAAGGATCATCTTGCCCTCCAAGTCCCCATACGGGTCCCCTGTGCTATTCCAAAAGAAACATGATAGTAGTTTGCGACTCTGCATGGATTACCGGGCTCTAAACAAAATCACCGTGAAAAACAAGTACCCTATTCCGCTAATGGCAGACTTGTTTGATAGATTGGGTGGTGCGACGGTATTCACCAAAATATACCTGAGGACAGGTTATTGGCAAGTTCGGATTGCAGAGGGTGATGAGAACAAGACGACCTGTGTGATAAGATATGGGTCGTACGACTTCCTGGTTATGCCCTTTGGCTTGACTAACGCGCCAGCCATATTTTGCACCTTGATGAACCAAGTCTTCCGAGAATACATTGATAAATTTGTCGTGGTTTATTTGGATGACATTGTGGTATATATCTAGACACTGGAAGAACACCTGGAGCATTTGCGGAAGGTCCTATCCTGATTGCGAGAGCACGAATTATATGTGAAGCTATCCAAGTGCTCCTTTGCTCAGAAACAAATTGACTTCCTCGGACATGTCATCGAGGAAGGGCGGATCAAGATGGACCAGCAAAAGATTTAGGCCATCACAGAATGGCCGCCTCCTAAGGATATCCACGCCTTGAGGTCGTTCCTTGGCCTATGCAACTTCTATCAGCATTTTGTGAAAAGTTACTCCCTCATTGCAGTGCCGCTGACAGAACTTCTCAAGAAGGCCACACCGTGGGATTGGGGCCCCAAGCGGGCAGAGGCCTTCGACGCATTGAAAATGGCTATGTCTAGTAGCCCAGTCTTGGCCCTCCCTGACTTGGCCAAGCCATTCAAAGTGCAAATGGATGCCTCTGACTATGCACTTGGTGGAGTATTTCTACAAGAAGGGCATCACGTAGCGTACGAGAGCCAGAAACTGAAGGATGCAGAGCGGCGCTATGCCGCCCATGAGAAAGAATTATTGGTTGTCGTTCATTGCTTACGCCTTTGGAGGCATTATCTACTGGGAGCCCCATTCGTGGTCAAGACAGACAACACAGTCGTTAGCCATTTCATGACCCAGCCAAAGCTGAATGGTCGACAGGCTAGATGGCAGGAACTCCTAGCGAAATTTCACTTCAACCTGGAGTACCGAAGTGGGAAGACCAATCATGTTGCTGATGCACTCAGTCGGAGAGCTAATCTAACATTGGTGTGTATACTCGCCGCCCTAAAGGGAAGCGAAGTAACCACCACCATAAAAGACTAGATACAGGATCTACTCATCAAGGATCCTGCTGCACAGTATTTGGTTGATTTGGTAGGACAAGGCAAGACTCGCCAGTTCTACACCGAAGATGGTTTCCTGAAAGTGAAAGGGAACCGACTTTATGTTCCTAAAGGAGGAGATCTACGAAGGGCTCTTCTGGCGGAATGCCATAATACTTTGTAGGCCAATCATCCCCGTGAGGAACGCACCATGGCATTGCTTCGCCGTGCATATTATTGGCCTCAAATGGTCGATGTCGTCGCTCAGTATGTGAAGACTTGCCTAGTATGCCAGAAGGATAAGTCAGACCACTTGACGCAGGCAGGGCTCTTGGAACCACTAGCTGTCCCAAAAAGACCTTGGAAAAGCATTTTCCTGGACTTCATCACCGGATTACCCAAGGTCGGAGATCTCACAACTATCTTGGTTGTGGTGGATCGGTTTTCCAAGTATGCTACCTTTATAGCAGCCCCACAATATATATCAGCAGAAGATACAGCTCGACTATACTTCTCTCATGTCATCAAATATTGGGGCCTACCTAAAGACATTGTTAGTGATCGCAACTCACGCTTCACTAGCAATTTTTGGACCCAACTCTTTAAGTGTCTCGGGTCAAAATTGAGTCATAGCTCAAGTTTTCATCCACAATCTGATGGCCAGACGGAGCGATTCAATGGCATGCTAGAGGAATATCTCCGGCACATTGTGACCGGATTGCAGAAGAACTGGGTGAAGCTTCAGGATGCTGCTCAACTGTGTTTCAATTCATAAAAGAGCTCAAGTACCAACAAAAGCGCTTTTGAAATTGTTACCGGACAGCAACCGCTACTCCCACACACAGTGAACGCACCAAGCATGTCAAAATCTCCTCGGGCTGCTAGCTTCTGAAAAGAATGGAAGAAAAATTTGGAGATAATGCGGAGCTATCTTGTCAAAGCGCAAAAGCGGATGAAGAGGCATGTTGATCAGAATCGCCGCTTTGTTGAATACCAAGTGGGAGACAAAGTGATGGTCAAAATCCCAAAGCGGTACTTGTTTGCAGGGGTCCATGACCCTCGCCTATTGCAAAAATATATTGGACCCTTGTTCATTGAAAGGCGCATTGGGAAAGTTGCATACCGAGTGGATACCCCAGCTTGGTGGAAAATCCATCCTGTTTTCCATGTCAGTCTCCTGAAACCTTTTCGGGAAGATATAGAGGATCTTTCATGAAGCCAACTCACAATACCAAGTATTCGAGGTCCCAATTCAACTGGGAAAAGGCGTGCTGAAGCTATTCTTGATGATCGAGTGATTCACGCCTCAAGAAAAGATCACCAGGAGTTCTTGGTGAAATGGCAGGGATGTGATGCAGAGGAGAATACTTGGGAGAGGGGAACAAACCTCAAAGCCTACAAGAGCCTGATTGATGATTACCTTGCAAGGAAGGCGCCGAGGACGTCGCCAACTCAGGTGGGGGAGAATGTCATGGGCGGCTTTCCAGCCATACCCCATGACCCCTTGGACGCGCCCCGTGGCGTCCTGGCCATCTTCCCAACGCCCGTCGCCACGGTCGGCCCCGTGGTCTCGGTAGCTCCAAGTGACAAGCGTGCATGTGCCTCTGTCTCCCCTCCGATATCCATTGCCAGCACCCAGCCACAGGCAGATGCCAACAGTGTCGCGCGCGTAGACAATGCCGCGCGCGCAAACCCTGATGCTAAAGACAAAGTTGCTTCCAACGGACTTGTTTCTGCTTTGTAGAAGACTAAGTCCTTTTCATTGTAAATATAGAGTAGTTTTGCTGCATTTTCTTTAAGTGTGATTTTTCAGCTTTCATAGGTCTAGTCATGTAACTTTGGTTTTTTTTTAAGCATTATTAAGGGGGACCAAGCAATCAAAACTTTCAAGCAAGCAAACAATTCTCTGTACTGGTGTCTCTCCCCCCGACACCGTCTTGTTTTTCTGTAATAGCTTTCATTCAATGCAATCAAGCTTTCTTTCATTCTCAATTCTCTTTTCTGCTCTCTTTCAATTGCTCATGACATTGGTTTTTCCGTACGGCACTGACAATCTAGTCTAGCGTACGGAGGGGACCTCAGTTGGCGGACAACAATCGCACTGACATCGGTTGCTTAGTCTTACGTAGCCCTTTCAAGGAACTTCAGGAAGACGCCGTGTAATAGTAGACATGTAATTTTTGACCCTCCTCAAAATTTTTTTCCTTTTAGTGCTTAGATGTTGGTTTTAGATATAATATTATTATTTTGACTATTTTTAACTTTTTACTTTATTTTATCTTAAAAATAAAATTGCATGAATATTTTCTTTTATTTTAGCTAATTAATATTTAGTCTAGCAAATTTAAGTTTATCTTACTTTGGATAAAATTAAAAATCACAAAATAATAGCTAACGTAGTTGTTTCACCCTTTTTATTTCATGTATTCACGTGATCACCCCATTTTCCCATTTTAATTTTTGTCCTTATTTGTAGTACATGCTCAAAATAATTGACAAGAGAAAAAACACACGGTATTTTTTATTAGTGGGGGACCACACTCATTTCTTTTGCCCAAGAATTCATCCATTTTAGAGAGGCACATAGATAAAGAATAGAGAGCAGAGAGGGGGAAAACGGATCTGAGGAGAGGATATAGATCTAGAAAGAAACAAAAGAAACAGAGAGGAAAACAGACGGAAAAATTTGAGAGAGAACAAGGAGTGAGCAACGTGAGGATTAGTTTTCAGGGTATTCTTCCTTTTTCAGCTCGTCCGTTTCTTCTTTTTTTCAATACAGCAAATCCACCACCATAAACTCATCTTCTTCAGCCATATTAATAACAAAAAAAATAGCTGCTAACTTCCATTAAAACATCAGTGAAATCCCATCCATAACTCACCAACAACCAGCCACCATCCTCCATGAAAACCATGTAAAACTCTCCTTGAAACCCCATTAAAAGCCATGGGAAAGCTGCTCAAAAACGACCTCAAAAAGCTCAAAGAACGAGCTGAAAATCTGCCTGAAAATGCAGCCATGAACCTCCGTTAACCACCAGTTAACACCATCAAAATGCAGCCAAAAACCTCAGTAAAGCGTCACCCAAAACATCACCAAAACGCAGCCGAAAACCTTAGCAAAACGTCACCCAAAACACCAATTTCCAGCAGCAAAAACGCAACAGAAAATGGACCAAAACAGTTTTGAAAAACGACCTCAAGTCCCAAAATTAATTGCAAAACAGCTGAAAAATAGTCCCGAAATAGCCCTCCCCCAAAACGCCACCACAGGTTCTAGTCGAGCCGAAGAGCTGTCCGTTTGTAACTTCGAGAGGTTCTAGTCGAGTTTCTCCGGTGTGGTCATAGTCGTTGGTTGAGTTTAGTTGCCAATTCATCTTAGCTATCGTATACGTGGCTGGAGTTTTTTTGCCCTTTAAATAAATAAAAATCTTGAATCCTTAAGATACGAGGCTTTCGGAGGCCAATTCACGAGGCAAAGGCATAGCGGAGTAAAGAATTACCCGATTCGAGGTAAGTGACTTGTCTAACCTTGTGTGGGGGAAATTTCCCTTAGGATTGGTATTGTTATGAAAATTGTGATATGTTGAAAGCCATGTACATGAGGTGACGAGTGTGTACACGAGCTAAATGTGGAAAATTCTAGTTTTAAATAGTGTAGATTTTTGTCTCATATTAATTAAATTATTATTTATCCTGTTATATTCATCATCATTGGTCTACCTATATATTTTAAATTTGCCTTACCTTTTTCTGCTAATTGCTTTACCTATTTAGTTGAAGCTTTGTTTCTTTTATTCAAAATTTGGTATTAAGGCAAAGTGTTAAATTTGTGAAATATTTTTTTTTTTTTGTTGAGTTATTCACCCCCGAATATTTTGTGAGATTTTGTATTCATTGTGATTGAGTCGTGAGCTCCTTATTGTGGAAAAATAATGTTGTTGTTGATTTATTTTGGCAAGTTAAAATATTTGGGCACTTGAGGTGCAAATTGTGATATTGATACGCATGCGGTGGTATAAGGTCTGGGTGTTGAAACGCATGCAGTGAGATAAGGGTGGCTTGATACGCGTGGCTAGTGGGGGAACTAATAGAAGCCATGCAGTGTGATAAGGATGGTTAAAACGCGGGATGCTATTTCAGGAAAATAATTTCTTTAAAATTAAATGTGAAGGCTCCCGAGGTGAATAAGGAAAAGAATTATTGTGAATTTATTTATGATTTGGGACTACGAGGCGGTACCTTAGGAGTGCCCTTGTTGATATTTCTCTATGGCTGCACTTGCTTTTGGTTATTTTATGTTTTTCTTAAATATGAAAATTTTTTGTTTTCCTTCCGTGAGTTATTATTTGTCCTTATTCTGTGTAGTTAAATTGTGACATACTCCTTACTTAATTTATTCCAATTGTCATTATTATTATTATATTGTTAAACTTTTCACCCTGTCTTTTATTATTTCCAGTAGGGCCTGACCTGACCTCGTCACTACTCTACTGAGGTTAGGCTTGGCACTTACTGGTACCGTTGTGGTGTACTCATACTACGCTTTTGCACATCTTTTTGTGTAGATCCAGGTACTTTCTATCAAACTAGATATCAGTGAGCTAGCCGTACGCGGAGACTTCAAGGTATATTTGCCAGCGTCCGCAGACCTCGGAGTCCCCCTCTATCCTTATTATGTTGCTCCCCATATTCTCTTTAGACTCTGATGCATAAAGACACTTAGTATTTCTCTAAGAAGCTTGTGACTTATTTCTACCGGATTTTGGGAGTTGTAACTATTTTAAATTGTAGTTTTTATTTATTTCATATGTTGAGATTTGAGTTTCAGTTTTAGATTCTATTATTTTGCATAATTGATAGGCTTACCTAGTCTTAGAGACTAGGTGCCATCACGACATCCTACGGAGGAAATTTGAAGTCGTGACAAGTTGGTATCAGAGCTCTAGGTTCATAGGTATTATGAGTCACAAGCATGTTTAGTGGAGTCTCGCGGATCGGTACGGAGACATCTGTACTTATCTTCGGGAGGCTATGGAATTGTTAGGAAAATGTTCACTTCTTTGATTCCTTATCGTGCGCATTTGTTGACTTTGAAATTCTAAACTTTTGTCTTTCTATTTCTCACAAATGGTGAGAAAACGCACCACTGGATCCGATGATCAGACACTTATGCCCCATGTTGGAGCCACAAGAGGCTGGGGCAGAGGCAGAGGCCAGAGAAGACCACGTGTGCAGCCAGAGCACCTGCACAAGCTGCTGCAGAGGAACCATCAGTAGTTCCAGTTGGAGAGCAGGCACCTGAGACGCCTGTTACTGCTCCTGCACTTCAAGAGACTGTTGCCCAGTTTTTGAGCATGTTTGGCACTCTAACTGAGGTAGGGTTGATTCCACTTGCTCCTGCCACATCTCAGACCGGGGGAGGAGCATAGACTCCCGCCGCCACGGGCCCAGGTTGACCATGCTCCAGAGGTTATACTAGAGCAGCCAGTTGTCCCAGTTCGGCCCGACGTTAGGGCAGCAGTTTCGGAGGGGAACAGCTCAGGCTCGAGAGGTACAAGAAGTACCACCCTCCCACTTTCAGCGGCTTGGCTTCAAAGGAGGCTCGAGGTTTTCTTGAGGAATGTCACCGTATCCTCCGTACTATGGGTATTGTGGATTCCAGTGGGGTTTCTTTCACGGCATTCCAGCTTAGAGGAGCGGCCTACCAGTGGTGGCGGGCATATGAGTTGGATAGTCCGGCTGAGGCAGCGTCACTCACTTGGACTCAATTTTCAGATATGTTCTTGAGGGAATACGTTCCTCAAAGTCTTAGAGATGCATGGCGCGCAGAGTTTGAGCAGTTGCGCGAGGGTTCTATGACCGTGTTAGAGTATGCGATCTGATTCAGTGGTTTGGCTAGGCATGCACCATCCTTGGTTGCTACTATTCGAGAGCGGGTTCGTTGATTTATTAAGAGGCCCCACCCTAGTATCAGATTCAGTTTAGCCCGAGAACTGGAGATGGACATCACATACCAACAGGTGGTGTCAATTGCTAGGAGATTGGAGGGTATACGGATCCGGGAGAGAGAAGAGAGGGAAGCTAAGAGACCCTGAGATTCTGGCACATATAACAGTTCTCGTGCCCCAGCTGCAGATCGTCATGGTAGAGGCTATGTGAGCCGCCCTATTTATTCAGCACTTCCAGCTTCCAGCGGTATTTCGGCTACTCCCAGACCTCAGGTCCCATATTATGCACCGCCAGTATCTATTGTACCTCTTGCACGGGGTGCTTTCAGCAGTCAGTCCAGCCAATCAGGCCCGAGCCAGTCTCAGCAACCAAGTCCTCTGAGGGCTTGTTTTGAGTGTGGTGACACTCGTCATATAATGAGGGATTGCCCCAGATTTAGGAGGGGTGCACCTCCACAGATTTCTCAGGCCCTACCAATTCCACAGGGCACACAAGCTTCTCAGGCCATGATTACTGCACCAGTTGCTACTTCACATGCACAACCAGCTAGAGGTGGAGGTCGGCCTAGAGGGGGAGGTCAGGCCAGATATTATGCCCTTCCTGCTAGGACGGAGGCAGTTACATCCGATTCTATTATCACAGGTATTGTTCCGGTCTGTCATAGGGATGCATCAGTCTTATTTGATCCAGGCTCCACTTATTCTTGTGTGTCATCTTATTTTGCCCCGTATTTGGGCGTATCCCGTGATTCTTTGAATTCTTCTGTTTATGTATCTACACCCGTGGGTTATTCTATTATTGTTGACCGTGTGTATCAATAATGTTTGATTGCTATCAGTGGATTTGAGACCAGAGCTAATTTATTATTGCTCAGTATGGCGGATTTCGATATTATTTTGGGTATGGACTGGTTGTCGCCCGATCACGCTATCCTTGATCGTTACGCCAAGACGTTGACGTTGGCTATGCCAGGTCTACCACGGCTAGAGTGGAGAGGTACCTTAGATTATGTTCCTAGTAGGGGTGTTTCATTTCTTAAGGTTCAACGAAGGGTTGAGAAGGGGTGTGATGCGTATATGGCCTATATGAGAGATGTTAGTGTTGATACTCCTACCGTAGAGTCAGTTCCGGTAGTAAGGGATTTTCCAGATGTATTCCCAGCGGATCTTCCGGGTATGCCACCCGACAGATATATTGATTTTGGCATTGATTTGTTACCGGGCACCCAACCCATCTCTATTCCACCATATCGTATGACCCTAGCAGAATTGAAAGAATTAAAAAAGCAGTTACAGGAACTGCTTGATAAGGGTTTTGTTCAGCCGAGTGTATCGCCTTGGGGTGATCCTTTCTTATTTGTGAAGAAGAAGGATGGTTCTATGCGGATGTGTATTGATTACCGCCAATTGAACAAGGTTACAGTGAAGAACATGTATCTATTACCACGTATTGATGACCTATTTGATCAGCTTCAGGGTACTAGGGTGTTCTCTTAGATTGACTTGTATTCAGGCTATCATCAGTTGAAGATTTGGGAGCCAGATATCCTGAAGACTGCTTTCAGGACTCGGTATGGTCATTATGAGTTTCTTGCAATGTCATTTGGGCTGACCAATGCCCCAACAGCATTTATGCACTTGATGAATAGTGTATTTCAACCCTATCTTAACTCCTTCATCATTATGTTTATTGACGACATTCTGGTGTACTCACGGAGCCAGGAGGATCATGAACAGCACCTGAGGATTATGCTTCAGACTTTGAGAGAAAAGAAGTTGTATGCAAAATTTTCAAAGTGTGAATTCTGGCTTGATTTAGTAGGATTTTTAGGTCATGTATTAACGAACAAGGGGATCCAGGTAGATCCGAAGAAAATTGAAGCAGTGCAGAGTTGGCCCAGACCGTCATCAGCTACTGAGATCTGGAGTTTTCTTAGTTTGGCGGGGTATTATCGCCGATTTGTAGAGGGTTTATCTTCTATTGCTGCACCTATGACCAAATTGACCCAGAAGGGTGCTCTGTTCAGGTGGATCGAAGAATGTGAGAAGAGTTTTCAAAAGCTCAAAACAGCTTTGACTACAGCTCCAGTATTGGTATTATCTACAGGTTCAGGGTCTTATATTGTGTATTGTGATGCGTCGCGCATTGGTCTCGGCGTTGTGTTGATGCAAGACGGTAGGGTGATTGCATATGCGTCCAGACAGTTAAAGGCACATAAGAAGAATCATCCGGTCCACGACCTTGAGTTAGCAGATATTGTTCATGCCTTGAAGATTTGGCGGTATTATTTGTACGATGTCCATTGTGAGTTTTATACCGATCGCCGGAGTCTACAGCATCTGTTTAAATAGAAGGATCTTAATTTGCGGCAGTGGAGGTGGTTGGAGTGGCTTAAGGATTATGATATCACCATTCTCTATCATCCCGGGAAGGCCAATGTAGTGGACGATGCCTTGAGTCGTAAGGCGGAGAGTTTGGGCAGCTTAGCATATTTACCGGTAAAGGAGAGGCCATTAGCCTTGGATGTTCAGGCCTTGGCCAACCAGTTTGTTAGATTGGATGTTTTCAATCTTAGCCGAGTTTTAGCTTGTGTGGTTTCTCGGTCTTTTATTTATGATCGTATCAGAGAGCGTCAGTATGATGACCCCCATCTGCTTGTCCTTAAGGACACAGTTCAGCACAGTGATGCCAAAGAAGTCACTATTGGAGATGACAGTGTATTACGAATACAGGGCAGGCTATGTGTGCCTAATGTAGATGGTTTGCGTGAGTTGATTCCCTAAGAGGCTCACAATTTGCGGTACTCCATTCATATGGGCGCCGCGAAGATGTATCAGGATTTGAGGCAGCACTATTGGTGGAGACGGATGAAGAAAGACATAGTGGAGTATGTCGCTCGGTGCCTAAATTGTCAACAGGTGAAATATGAGCATCAGCGACCGGGTGGATTGCTTCAGAAGTTAGAGATTCCAGAATGGAAATGGGAGCAGATCACTATGAATTTTGTTGTTGGACTCCCACGGACTCAGAGGAAGTTCGATGCAGTTTGGGTAATTGTGGATAGATTAACCAAGTCAGCTCATTTCATTCCTGTGGTTACTACTTACTCTTCGGAACAGCTGGCTCAGGTTTATATTTGCGAGATTGTTAGGCTTCATGGTGTACCGGTATCTATCATCTCTGATCGGGGTACGCAGTTTACATCACGGTTCTAGAGAGTTGTACAATGAGAGTTGGGTACTCGGGTAGAGTTGAGTACAGCATTTCACCCTCAAACGGACGGACAGTCCGAGCACACTATTCAGATATTAGAGGATATGCATCGTGCGTGTGTGATAGATTTTAGGGGTACTTGGGATTAGTTCTTTCCACTTGCGGAGTTTGCCTACAACAACAGTTATCAGGCGAGCATTCAGATGGCCCCGTATGAGGCTTTGTATGGTAGACGGTACCGGTCTCCAGTGGATAGGTTCAAGTCGGGCGAGACTAGGCTATTGGGTACAGACCTGGTTCAGGATGCCTTGGAAAAGGTTAAATTAATTCAGGATCGACTTCGTATGACCCAATCCAGGTAGAAGATTTATGCGGATCGGAAGGTTCGTAATGTTGCATTCATGGTTAGGGAGCGGGTCTTGCTCCGGGTTTTGCCTATGAAGGGTGTTATGAGATTCGGAAAGAAGTGTAAGTTGAGTCCTAGGTATATCGGGTCTTTTGAGATTCTTGAGAGAGTTGGAGAGGTGGCTTGCAGACTTGCACTACCACCTGGTCTCTCTGCAGTTCATCCAGTATTCCATGTTTCCATGCTCTGAAAGTATCACGGCGATCCGTCTCATGTGTTAGACTTCAGCTCAGTCCAGTTGGACAAGGATCTATCTTATGTTGAGGAACCAGTGGCTATTTTGGACAGACATGTTAGGAAGTTGATATCGAAGAGCATTGCTTCAGTAAAAGTACAGTAGAGGGGTCATCCGGTAGAGGAGGCGACTTGGGAGACCGAGCATGATATGCGCAGTTGTTATCCTCATCTTTTCACCACTCAAAGTATAATTCTAAACCCGTTCGAGGACGAATGCTTGTTTTAAGAAGGGGGGATGTAACGACCCGGTCGATCATTTTGAGAGATCTAGCTCCGAACCCCTAATTTCTGCTTCTTCTAGTTCATTTGGAGGTTACGTGTGTAGACAGGTAATTTTTGACCCTCCTCAAATTTTTTTTTCTTTTAGTGCTTAGATGTTGGTTTTAGATATAACATTGTTATTTTGACTATATTTAACTTTTTACTTTATTTTATCTTAAAAATAAAAATTGCATGAATATTTTCTTTTATTTTAGCTAATTAATATTTAGCCTAGCAATTTTCAGTTTATCTTACTTTGGATAAAATTGAAAATCACAAAATAATAGCTAACGTAGTTGTTTCACCCTTTTTATTTCATGTATTCACGTGATCACCCCATTCTCCCATTTCAATTTTTGTCTTCATTTGTACTACATGCTCAAAATAATTGACAAGAGCATAAACACACAATATTTTTTATTAGTGGGGGACCACACTCACTTCTTTTGCCCAAGAATTCATCCATTTTAGAGAGGCGCATAGATAAATAATAGAGAGCAGAGAGGAGAGAGACGGATCTGAGGGGAGGATATAGATCTGGAAAGAAACAAAAGAAACAGGGAGAAAAACAGAGGGAAAAGAATAGAGAGAGAACAAGGAGTGAGCAACGTGAGGATTAGTTTTCAGGGAATTCTTCCTTTTTCGGCTCGTCCATTTCTTCTTTTTTTCAGCAAATCCACAACCATAAACCCAACTTCTTCAGCCATAAAAACAACAAAAAAAATAGCTGCTAAATTCCATTAAAACACCAGTGAAATCCCATCCATAACTCACCAACAACCAGCCACCATCCTCCATGAAAACCATGTAAAACTCTCCTTGAAACCCCATTAAAAAGCCATAAAAAAGCTGCTCAAAAATGACCTCAAAAAGCTCAAAGAACAAGCTGAAAATCTACCTGAAAATGCAGCCATGAACCTCCGTTAACCACTAGTTAACACCACCAAAATGCAGCCGAAAACCTCAGTAAAACGTCACCCAAAACACCACCAAAACGCAGTCGAAAACCTCAGCAAAACATCACCCAAAACACCAATTTTCAGCAGCAAAAACGCAACAGAAAACGGACCAAAACAGTTCTGAAAAATGACCTCAAGACACCGACGAAAACAATCCTTAAAGCAGTCCCAAAATCAATTGCAAAATAGCTGAAAAACAGTCCCGAAATAGCCCTCCCCCAAAACGCCACCACAAGTTCTAGTCGAGCCGAAGAGCTGTCCGTTTGCAACTCCGAGAGGTTCTAGTCGAGTTTCTCTGGTGTGGTCATAGTTGTTGGTTGAGTTTAGTTGCTAATTCATCGTAGCTATCGTGTACGTGGCTAGAGTTTTTTTTTCTTTAAATAAATAAAAATCTTGAATCCTTAAGATACGAGGCTTTCGGAGGTCAATTCACGAGGCAAAGGCATAGGAGAGTAAAGAATTACCTGGTTCGAGGTAAGTGACTTGTCTAACCTTGTGTGGGGGAAATTTTTCTTAGAATTGGTATTGTTATGAAAATTGTGATATGTTGAAAGCCATATACGCGAGGTGACGAGTGTATACACGGGCTAAATGTGGAAAATTCTAGTTTGAAATTGTGTAGATTTTTGTCTCATATTAATAAAAAAAAAAAAATTATCCTGTTATACTCATCATCATTGGTCTACTTATATATTTTAAATTTGCCTTACCTTTTCGTGCTAATTGCTTTACCTGTATAGTTGAAGCTTTATTTCTTTTATTCTGTGCTCATTATTTGAAAGATGAATTTCTTAATTGAATTATTATTTATATGAAGTATTTGACATTCAAAATTTAGTATTAAGGCAAAGTGTTAAATTTGTGAATTTTTTTTTTTTTGTTGAGTTATTCACTCCCGAATATTTTGTGAGATTTTATATTCATTATGATTGAGCCGTGAGCTCCTTATTGTGGAAAAATAATGTTGTTGTTGATTTATTTTGACAAGTTGAAATATTTGGGCACTTGAGGTACAAATTGTGATATTGATACGCATGCGGTGGTATAAGATCTGGGTGTTGAAACGCATGCGGGGAGATAAGGGTTGCTTGATACGCGTGGCTAGTGGGGGAACTACTAAAAGCCATGCGGTGTGATAAGGGTGGCTAAAACGCGGAATGCTATTTCGGGAAAAATAATTTCTTTAAAATTAAATGTGAAGGCTCCCGCGGTGATATAAGGAAAAGAAATATTGTGAATTTATTTATGATTTGGGACTACGAGGCGGTATCTCAGGAGTGCCCTTGTTGATATTTCTCTATGGCTGCACTTGCTTTTGGTTATTTTATATTTTCCTTAAATATGAAAATTCTTGTTTTCCTTACGTGAGGTATTATTTGTCCTTATTCTGTGTAGTTAAATTGTGACATACTCCTTACTTAATTCATTCTCATTCCCATTATTATTATTATTATATTGTTAAACTTTTCACCCTGTCTTTTATTATTTCATGTAGGGCCTGACCTGACCTCGTCACAACTCTACCGAGGTTAGTCTTGGCACTTACTGGGTACCGTTGTGGTGTACTCATACTACACTTCTGCACATCTTTTTTTGCAGATCCAGGTACTTCCTATCAAACCAGATATCAGTGAGCTAGTCGTACGCGAAGACTTCAAGGTATATCTGCCAGCGTCCGCAGACCTCGGAGTCCCCCTCTATCCTTATTATGTTGTTCCCCTTATTCTCTTTAGACTCTGATGCATAAAGACACTTAGTATTTCTCTTAGAAGTTTGTGACTTATTTCTACCGAGTTTTGGGAGTTGTAACTATTATGAGTTGTAGTTTTTATTTATTTCATATGTTGAGATTTGAGTTTCAGTTTTAGATTCCGTTATTCCGCATAATTGATAGGCTTACCTAGTCTTAGAGACTAGGTGCCATCACAATATCCTACGGAGGGAATTTAGGGTCATGACAGTTAGACCACCTCCAATTGCAGCAAACAATTTCGAGTTAAAGCAACAGTTGCTTCAAACCCTTCAAAACTGTTGTGTCTTTAGAGGGAAGCCAAACGAAAATCCAAACATACATCTAATGGACTTCGAGGAGATTATGAACACCTTTCAATACAATAGTGTGTCACAAGATGTAGTGTATCTAAGGGCATTCCCTTTTTCTCTTAAAGATAATGCAAAGCAATGGCTTCGAAGCTTACCCACGAGATCAATTAGAACATGGGAGGAGATGACAAGAAAATTCCTTGATAAATATTTCTCCTCGGCTAAGACGGGCAAGTTTAGAAGAGAAATCCATAACTTCTATCAGAAAGATACTGAAACTATTTTTGAAGCATGGGAGAGGTTTAAGGAGATTGTTAGAAAGTATCAACATAGAGGAATTGAACTCTAGATGCAACTCCAGGACTTTTGGGATGGATTGACACAGGCCTCACGTAGAACATTGAGCAATGCAGCTGGAGGTCTATTGATGAAGAAGACTCCAGAGGAGATAGTCACAATTCTTGATGAGTTATCTGAATATGCAAATAAGTGGCCCTCTAAGAGTGCTGAAAGAAGAAGATCAACTGGTGTTCATCAGGTTGATGCTAACACGTCTGTGCATGTACAGCTTGATGTTATGGCCAAAGAGATAAGGAAGTTGACCTTAGCGTCAATACAGAGTGATACAGAGTGAGCCTCACACAGCTTGTGATGTATGTGAAAGAGGACACCCTACTCATGAGTGTCAAGCCTCAACTGAGGAAGTAAATGTTGTGGGAAACTACAATTTTAATGAAATAGGTCAGAGTCACCCCGGTTTTTCATGGAGTTCACATGGGGTTACCGTGAATGCATGGAAATAAAATAACTCTAAACCCAAGAGACAAGGAGCTCCAGCATTCCAAAATCAGCAAAGGCAGCAATTTCAGCCTCAACGGCTCATTCAGTCTGGCATAGAAGATCTCATGAAGGCTTTCATTCTGAAAACTGATGAGAGGCTTGAAACTCATAGCGCAGCTATCCGGGAACATGGAGCAGCTATCAAAGAAATAAGTACTGGTTTTCAAAACTTGGAAAGACAAGTTGGGCAGCTATCTACTCTATTGTCTGAGAGGATTCCAGGAACTCTCCCCGCTGATACTGAGAGAAATCCTAAATAAACAGTGAATGTTGTGACTTCGAGTAAGTGGGCAAGTGTTGAAAGATCTCACCCCAATCCAAAAAGATGTGATAATTGCAAAAGAAAGTGGGGAGTGGATGAAAAGTGATGATGACAAGAAGAAGGAAGGCCCAATGAAAACTGAGAAGAAGAAGAAGAAGAAGAAGAAGAAGAAGAAGAAGAAGAAGAAGAAGAAGAAGAAGAAGAAGAAGAAGAAGAAGAAGAAGAAGAAGAAGAAGAAGAAGAAGAAGAAGAAGAAGAAGAAGACGAAGAAGAAGAAGGAAGGAAGGAAGGAAAATCAAGAAGGGAGGAACATGATGAGAGCAAGCATATGCCTGTTTTACCTTTCCCTCAAAAGCTATGTAGAGAAAAGATGGACAAGCAATTTGAGAGATTTCTGGATGTGCTGAAACAGGTTCATGTAAACTTACCATTCACAGAAGTGCTCTCACAAATGCCTTCTTATGCTAAATTCTTGAAGGATATCCTTACGAAGAAGAGGAAGATAGAGGAGACCTCAGTGGTCAAGCTCACAGAGCATTGCAGTGTGATCTTACAAAACAAACTCCCACAAAAGTATGAAGATCCAGGGAGTTTTACTTACCTTGCTCTGTAGGAACTATTCATTTTGATAAATCTTTATGTGATTCTGGTACTTCAATTAATTTAATGCCTTTATCTATCTACAGTAAACTGGAGAAGGATATTGGAGAGATAAGGTCGGTGCCAATATCTTTGTAACTGGCAAACCAAACGACCTTAATACCCGAGGGGATAGTGGAAGTTGTGATAGTTCGGGTGAATAAGTTCGTATTTCCTGTGGATTTTATAGTGGTGAATATGGAGGAGAACAAGGAGGTCCCCCTCATCCTAGGAAGACCATTCTTAGCTATGAGTAGAGTTATACTAAATATACACAAAGGAAACTCATGCTTACAGTGGGCAAAGAGACGGTAACTTTTGATATGAATGTAGAAAATGGGGCACAAAAGGAAAAATCAGCTGCAAGTGTTGAATGGAAAGTGAAGGGCTCAAAGGAAAAGGTTGCAGTGAGCAAGAAAGATAAGTGTAGGGTGTACCCCAAAAAGGCTGAGAAGAAGTTGTCTGCATGGATGTGCGCATTAGTTCGAAGGCGAGGAATGGAGCCCGACTTCGACTAGATGTTCAGGGAAGTTTCCTTTACCTTATACTTTTTAATTGTGTGTCTTGGGGACATGCCACAACTTAAAGTGTGGGGTGGAGAATATGTTATATGTTGTATGTATATGTGTTAGTTTTGTTAGTTTTAGTAGTTAAAGATTTAAAAAAATTGAAAAAACCATAAAAATTGAAAAAAAATCAATTTTTCCCGACGATGGATATCATTCGACGGGTTTCTTGAGGGATTAAAGTCAAAAGAAAAAGATAAAAAGATTTTATTTTTTTAGGTAGTGTATTAATTCCCCCTTGATTTTTCTTTGTCGGTTCTTTTCCAAGGATTTTGTTTGAACCGGGTGTAGCTAGTTTTTATTTTTGTTAGTAGTAGGAAACCTTGTGCTATAAATTGAATGGAAGGCAATATTTCTTGACTTTATTATGGCTTGAGAATAGTGAGTGCTTTAGTTGTGACGCTTAGACTCAGTTTTTGACTCTTGTATAAGTACCTTAAACTGTAGGATTTTAACTTTGCATAACTGCTTTGACTAGAGTGTCTTGATGAATCCGATCATGAGTAAGTTTTGTGCCGTGTGTGTGAGGTTTTGCGTTATTCTGTGTATTGCATTTGATGTCTAGAACTTGCCATGTGTGTTTGCAAAGCAAAATGATAGTTTTATTCAGTCTTGGAAGTGATCTAGGAATTACTTTGTTGAGCCATTTATAAGCTATTACCCACCTAATTGTTATGTATCTTAGTTAACCCCTTTGAGCCTGTAATCTTATTTCTTTGGTAACCACATTACAAGCCTTACCTATTTGTTTGAATTGACTATCTATTTGAACCTTTTACCTCTCGTGAGTATTTGAATTTGTTATGGACTTTGCAAAAGTTGAAGTGTGGGGTGGTTGGTTTGGTTTTTGAGTGGAACTAATGAAATAAGGAGAAAGGTGCACTGTATTAAAAAAAGTAAGAGCCATTTGAATTGAAAAAGAAAAAATAAAATAAAATTGTATGACTGTGAAAAATATTCCTTGATAGTGGTGACTCTTGATGTAATTGTGCTTAAAGGAGCAGGGAGTTAATGTATATTGATATGAAGGTGGAGTTTTGGTTTGACATAAGTATGGGGTTTTGAATGGTTAAATGTATATGTATGTGCTTAGGGAGGTGCAGTCACTCTTATATCTAAATTTATCCTACCCATCTCGCAGCCTACATTACAACCAAGTAAAGTCCCACTTGATCCTTGACTGAATGAGCTCAATTAGTAGAGTAGTACACTACGGGCAAGCTTATGGTACGTCTTTTGTGGCACATGAATGTTGTTTCTGAGAGTGAGCGAATTCATTCTATCTTGAGTTCCTAATTGTTCTTAAATTTTATTGTGTGTAGAACTACTCTCTTTTGTTGTGTGAGGGCACTTGATTCACGAAGGAAAGGTAATGTCGTTGACCTCTATGTTAAAGTAAGTGAGCGGGTTATAAATAATGCGTGGTGCTTTTGAGTCAAATCTTGAGCCGAAGATGTTACGTTAGAGTGCTTAATCTATTTTAAATATTCTTGGTGTGATGAGTAAGGAGAGTTATTTAAAAAGGTTGTGTCTATATGAAGTGTAGTGGACGACCAATGGTTTAAGTGTGGCGTGTTTATGGTAGGATATAATCTCGTATTTTAGTCGCTTATTGCACTTTAGTTTACTGCACTTTACTTGTGTTTGAGCTTTAATTGATAGTATTTTGTACTTATTGTATGTTTTATGCATTGTAGGAGTGATTCTGAGCTATGTAGATGTTATAGAATGAATTTGAATGATTTGGAGCTTGAAGTCTGAGTAAAAGCCCAGGGATTAAGCCGGGATCGTGTTCGGGGGTCGAGGAAGTCTGGACGTCAAAACGCAAGAAAAAACCGTACTCTGAGAAATCCCCATTGCCACGGCACGTGGGGTGTCGCGCTTGTGCATTTCTCTGCTGCCTGTCAGAACCAACTCTCTGGATTTTTTCACTAATACCTCGCATGGCGTGTCGCCCCATACGGCACGCCTGTGTATTTTTTACATAGTAATTTTCCTATTTCGGCTAGGAGAAGATGATTTCGTCTGGGCCCGATCCTACTTGGTACAAATACATGGAAAACCATTCTTTTCTGGAATTTTGACACATATTCGACCTAAGGAAGCTAAGGAGGAGTTGGAGGAGGAAAAGCACAAGGAGTTCATCATTCAATCCTCATTCAAGACCGAGTTTAGATCGTTTTATGTTTTCCTTTACTTTAAACATATTTGTGATGAATTGCTCCATATCTATGGAGTAGTTCCCTTTAAGGTTTTATGGATTGGGGGTATTGATGATTGTTTGTGGATTATAACTCTAGTTTTATGTATTGAAGCGTTTTTGGATGATTTCATTGTGGCATCTATATTCACTTGTTCATGTAATCGAGAGAGGAATAACTTGTGATGTCTTTGCATTATATTGTTGGTTGAATTCATTAATTCATCTTAGTAATCGAAAGAGGTTGAATCATTGATTAAACCTAGTTAGGAGGATAATCGAGAGAGATTCTCCTAAAGACCAATCCACTACGCATTCTTTCATATCTTTGCTTAAATTGATTCATCTTGTGAGGTTAAGACTTAATCGAGAAAGGAGTTTTTGCTGAACGTTTGAACTATTAATTGAGTGAATTCGAGAGACTCACCTAAACATTAGAAGTGAATTATCTAGAGTTAGATCCCAAACAATTATCTTGCACCTATCCTATCAAAACTCTATCTTCTCTCATTGATAACCTTCTTTGTTTATTCCTTGTTTCGATATTCATTAGTCAATAGTTTTAGATTCTTAGTTAATTTTAGTTATTAATCATATAAATCTCGATTGTTGATTCGCATGGATAGTAATCAAGTTAGAAACTACGAAAATACTGTTTAACTCCAATCCTTGTGTCTACGATATTGTACTATACGATCTTTGACTAGCGAGCATACATTACTAGAAATCTGGTAAAAACCGACCAAAAAAACCGACCAACGTTGGTCGGTAATGGCCAAAAACCAACCAAAACGCGACCATTTACGTGTGGACGGTATTTTTGTGGTCGGAAAGGAATACCGACCAAAGTTGGTCGAAAATTACCGACCAACTTTGGTCGGTCAATTAAATTCAAAAAAAAAAAAAATATTGCAAAAAAAAACCGACCAAAGTTGGTCGGTATTTTAATTATGTAATAAAAAGATTCACCATCTGGGAATCGAACCGGGGTCTGTACTGTGGCAGGATACTATTCTACCACTAGATCATTGGTACATTTTGTTTTAAGACTGTCTTTTATTTGATTTATACTCTTTAATTGTATTTTCGCACGAAAATAACCGACCAAAGTTGGTCGGTTTTATTAAAAAGTAAAATTACCGACCAAAGTTGGTCGGTTTTTTTAAATGACCCGCCGAATTAACCGACCAATTTTGGTCGGTTTTTTTAATATTAATTTTTATTTATATTAATTGAAAAATCGACCAAAGTTGGTCGGTTTCTTGAAACATAAAATTCGCGGGACTCAAAAATAGTTTCCCGCATTTTTGCGCCAAAGAAAACCGACCAAAGTTGGTCGGTTTCGTAAAAAAAAAAAATATTTTGAAAAACCGACCAACTTTGATCGGTTTTTTTACCGACCAAAGTTGGTCGGTCGACCTTGATCGGATTTTGCCGAATTTCTAGTAGTGATAATTTAAGTGGTGTTCCGAGCTCGTCATTCAACTATGCATTCTAATAGCAAAGTGCTACATATCCATATATGTCTAACAGAATTACTATAGCCACTATAGAAGGTCATTTAAAAGTTGCAATTTCCAGTATCAGAAAAATATTGATAGTTCATAACTCGAATTATTTTTTGTTTTATCTTTTTCAAATCATAACTCTAATTCTTACGCTTTCATATATGATCTATTATCTGTTGGCCTGAAGTGTGTAATCTAAATTGTTACGGGAAAAGGTTTGAACATAGAAATAAAATAAATGAGTTTAATTTCCTAACCAGCTTGGTGTCTGAAAAAAATGCGCAGACACAGTTTTCACAATTTGAACAAACTTAGAAAATTAAAAAAAAAAACGAACTAAAGTGACTAAGAGCCCGTTGGGCCAAGTTATCAAAAATCGCTTATTTTAAAAAGTGCTTTTTGAAAAAGGACTTTTGCAAAATAGTAGTTTGTGTTTGGTCAATTCATTTGAGTAGTGTTTTTTTTTTTTTTTGTAACCTCTTTGTGTTTGGTCAATTTTTTTTCAAAAAGAACTTTTAAGTATCAAATTACGAAAAAGGACAGTAAAAATTCAGTTTGCAATTAATATTATTTAAAAAAATTGAATATTTATTGTAAAAATAATTCAACTAAAATATAAAACATAAAAAAAATTTTAAATTAAATCCAATCAATATAAAAGATAGTTATTCCAAACCAATATCATTCAATATTTGGTATTACTTCTTGTTTACATTATAATTTAAATATATCAAAATACATCATTCAATATAAATTTTAAATCTACTTTTAGTAATAGGAGAAAGGGATAAAAATATGATTGAAATAAAAAAGAGAAAAAAAGGTATAGTAGAAATAAAAAGGAAAAGAAAAATATTAAATTAATGAGGGATAATTTGGAAAATAGAAATTTATAGTAAGGTTATTTTTGTCTTGAATAAATTAATTTTCTGCTTCTTTGAAGAAGCTAGAATTTGTTGTTTCTCCCCAAAAGTAAGAAAACTGCTTCTGCTTCTCAAAAATACTTTTTTATCTTGGCCAAAAACCTTAAATTTTACGAAAAGTATTTTTTTGTCAAAAAAAATATTTTTTGCCTTCTAAAAACTTGGTCAAGCAGGGCTCTAACTCTCTTTTCTTTTCTTTTCTTTAATTATATCATAAAAGGTCAGTATATGCATCTCACAAATTTGTGAAAACTTAGAGATGTGTATTCTGTATATGTTATTCGTAGTATTCCAATTTTCCCAGAGACGGATGCAATTAATAGGTAACGTGTTTTACTAAACTCAGTATTTTCAATATGGATTGAGCATAAATTTATGTATAAAAATTCACTAAAATTGTAAAAGTAATAGATATGAACTCATAACTTTAAATATACAGTGAGTTCAATAATAAAAATCTTAAAATTATTGAACCCACAAATTTAAAATCTTGAATCCGTACCTCAATTTTCCACTTCTTTAAATTTTAATTTTCCTTTTTGATCAATTTGGTTTATTTTACTCTAGGAATTTTGTAATGGATAAGGTCGGCCTTCTAACTTTCACCGACAAGATTTGACTCCGGTGGCTAAATTCACATTAACAACGTATGCGTCACTACTTCCATGGTTTGAGGAATACGGGGACCATTCAAACGTTGTTGCTGGTTCTTTTATTCTACTTTCTTATTTTGGATTTTTACTACAAAAGTATATCTTGTTGGAGAAAGTTTGGTGAGGGTAGCATCTAATCTCCACGCTGCCATGCAAAAAAAAAAGGAAAAAAGAAAAAGAACCAAGGAATAATACTAGGTCGCAATTTAGGGGTGGTAAACGGGTAGATCGGATCAGAAATGGGCGGGTCGAAAATAGGTAATACAAAAGCGGATAAATTATCCAATCCAACCCATGTTTAATACGGATAAAAAACGGGTTAACCGTCGGATAATATGGATATTCATATTATCCATGACTTATTGAATATGATCACTTTTGGTAGAATTTCTAGTCTCCCAAACTTGAGGAACTCCAAATTTGAGGCATTACAAATGTAAAAGTTAATTAAACTCATTAATTAGTTGTCCATTGGTTGTCCATTTTTTAAGTAGATAATATGGTTCTTATCCATATTTGATCCGTTTTTTAAAAATTTATTATCCAACCCATTTTTAACGAATAATATGAATGAATAACTATTTTCTTTTAACCATTTTGCCACCACCAGGTCACTTGATGAATTTATCACCATTTGTTCACCATAGACCGTCTATTAAACAATCTATTCCGAGGTTAGTTATGTATCACGAAAATTTATTCCCATTGGGTTTTTATACCAACTCATTGAATATATGAGGCATACTTTCAAATACACTATTATGATTATCAAAGCAATAGTTAAGTAATAGATGTATACATACCTTAATTTTTAAGTTGATCAAGGTAATTAATTAGCACAGTTTGGTGTAAACATCATTAAACATACTAATTGCTCAACTTCAAGTCTTCAATTAGCTAGTTACACAAACATATAAGATTTATATCTAGCATTTCTCCTATACTATATATGAATTAATTCAATAGAAGGTTCGAATGATCACATGTACAACCGTTGTGAGAACCAATATGTTTTTAAACTTCTAATATTTGAAAAATAAAATTGAAATTCCTCTTATTGACCGATCATAACACTCTTCAAATGGAAAAATGATATTGTATAGTCGCTCTCAAAATAATAGCGAAAATATATATTATATATTTTGTATATATATACATTATGTATGTTAAATACAAAAATTATATAAATTTCATACACTTATTCGGCTACCGAATAAATAATTTCTAACGCGGGCTACAGGTGAAAAAAGCCCTTTCAAAATCGAAATTTTTTATCTCACCGTTTTCTTAGCGACAATGTTTCCCGACAGATGACGACGTTTGTTTTATGAGTTCCCCCAATGTTAAAAGAAGACAAATATGTCCGAATTAGAGCATTAAGGTATAATATATTTTATACATATATAGTCGATTTCTCCTTAATAAAATACACTTCTGATAGTTTCTTCAGAATCCTATAATATCCAGGACTCGCCAACTAGGCCAAACCTATTAGGAGTAGATGTATTAGAAGGGAAAAACTAAATACAAGAAATTAAGACAAGTATACTAATATTAATATAGCTACATAATGGAGCAAGCATTAGGATTTTCATCACTAAACATGAGAGTATACTGTTCTTCGACTGGATTTAAGTGAGCAATAGCTGGATCATTAGTAGCTCTAACTAAATTGGGAGGTGCCTTCTTGTCATAAACTCCTGCTACATAAGGATGTGCCACCAGACTATATGGCACATATGGCCACAACTCACACTTCTTTCCAGTAGCTTGTGCTGCCTTCAACACTTTCTTAGGTTCCACAAATCCTGTTACTGTTGCTTTCTGTTGCTTTAAATCCACATCCACTGATTTTGCGCCTATCCATGTTAATAAAACCACATTAATTAATTTATATCTTTTAAAAGAATTAGAAACAATATAATAGATAAGTACATATCATCTTGATTTGAGACTTTCAGAAAAATTGATAACCTTTATATTTTCTATAGGACAAAGTTATATACAAGGATAACATAAAGATCTATTTACTCTGTCAGTAAATTATAATATTATGTGATAGCAGAGTAGTTATTATAATTCTTTTCTCTGCATTTAGTCAAACTCCATTCATATAAAATAAAATAGCTAGAGAGACGATAGAAGTAGATAAAGAAATTCTTTAGAAATTTGCAGTACCTTTGACTCGGGAGAGAACGTTCTTGACTTTACGAGCACAACCTTCACAGTCCATTCTAACCTTGACAGCAACAGTAGTGATTTGCTTCTTTTTCTTGTGTTTCTTAACGCTGCTAAGTACTTCAGATAAGTATTCCAACGTCCCTGCAACTCCCATTTTGGCCTCAGAAGAAATTAAATTAACTAAGAAAAGATGTGTAAACTGGGAAAGGATAAAGCTATAAAGTTTATATCTTTCAGGTGGATTGCAAGAAAAGAGGATACACTAATTATTTTGTTTGAGAAGTATATGAAGAGAAGACAAGGTGACAGGTGACAAGATGAAAGAGCGTTTAGTTCTTTGTCTTTAAATGTTGGTGAATGATTTGGAAGTTGAAACCGGTCACAAGTTATATATATAGATAGAGTATGGGGAAATTAAAGAATAATCAAGAAATAAAAAATAAAAAAAAAAGTGGTGTAATATATATTGCTAACAAATTATTTGTAGGAGTGGGGTCACCTAGAAACTGCAAGAAACTTCTGTTTTTCACTTAAAAGGATATTGTTTATAGACCACAAATGTACTTTTTATGGGTGGCCTCTTAATCAGTGTAAGATCTTGTTACTTGATTTCATGAATGACAACATTATTTAATAAATACTCCCCCCTATGATGGGGTAATCCTTGGTTGAAAATTGAAACATGTACTCCTCAGGCTTTCATCCCATGCATTTTGATTAGTACAGAATTAAGACAAAAAGAATTTATTTTTAAATTATCATGCTAAATAATCTTATAAATATTTGTATAGTTATAAATTATCATAATAATAATAAAATAAAAATTCAAAATTAAATTAGTTTTTGAAATAGAAAATTTTTATTCTTTTTTGGACGGAATAAAAAAAATACATCATATAAATTGAGAGAGAGTATATAATAGGAGCAGTCAATTTGTTGCTAAAGATGTAGAAAGAACAGTTACCATGCCATGGGAACAATTTATTTCAATGAAATATTTTTGTCTCATTAATTTTATAGGATGCTACTATTATTTTCGAATTAAATTATCTTTATTTGGATTACGATTCCTTTAAACACTTTTTTGAAATATTTTTAGTTACAGAATGTTATGAATCTTCAGATAAACTTTATTTCACAAATTAAGAAATATCTGAATTTACACTAGAAATTAAACGTTTGGATTATCATACTGCAAATACATTATTCTTTCGGACGGAAGACAAACCATATATTTTTTTTCTAGATTTTGAAAAGGCACGAGTACAAGAATACTTAACTTTTACCAATAATTATTTATATCACTGGACTTTAGTAGTTAATCCTCTTTAGAAGTGTACCTAGAGACCTTTGCATACATCATCGTACCAAAATGGTTTATTTTGTAATCAGATCTTGTCTCAATAAAGAAAAGAGAATTTATAACTTGGGTTACACGAAAAGTGAAAGAATACAGTAAACTTTTGAGATTCATGCTTATTATAGATGGGGACCTCTCCAAAGTTTGAAGTTTGAACCAAAATGCTTATGTCATTGTTGTCCTGGATTTTGATAGCTGCCACGCTGGAAGAGATGTTAGTGACACGTGGTAACAAGTGATATCTTAGGGTGTAGATATTACTAAAGAAATAAATGGGAGTGGAGCTGGTAGTTTAGGCAATTTGTCATTATATTGAATTGTTTGATTGATTTTTGGAATAAGACTGGACGGTGGTGCGGTAGAAAATAAAGAGACTTGTAAAGAGCAATAGATAACGTAAAAATAGTGCGGGTTAGCTATTTTTCGGACTGATAATTGAAAAATAGTCAGTGTTTGTAAAGTCATTAAAAAATAGTCACTATTTTGCTGCAACACAAAAAATTCCATCATTATATACTGGAGATTGGTGCACATGTGTATGAACATTCAGCATATTATGCTGGAACTCCAGCACACGAAAAGTTCCAGCATAATATACTGGAGATTGGAGCACCTTTGTATGAACTTCTAGCATATTATACTGGACCAGTATTTTATGCTGGAACTCCAGTATATTATGATGGAGTTCTAGCATAAATATATTGGAACTCCATCATAAAAAGTCAAACCTTAGTCAATTCTTCCAATTTAAAGCTTTCGAAATTAGAATTTTCTTTCCAAATCAACTCCGAGCTTCCCGAAATTCAATTCCGACCATGCGTACAAGTCGTAGCACCTGAAGTGAAGCTACCCAAAGCCTCAAACCATCGAACGATACACTAGATCTCAAAATGACATGTTGGGTCGTTACACGTTTTGTGGAAAACTAATGGTTTGGGAGGTGATTTATGTCAAGTACTACCAGTATTTCCAAAATTGACAAAATCATAGACTGTAAAAGCTAGCTTGCCAAAGTTATACTTCTGGACTCAAATGAAAAAGATTCAACTGACAATAAATATTCAATGTCTTCTTACTTCGTGTCAGAAACGAAGAAGAGCATCCAATTATGCTGGAAGTTCACATGTAAAAAATTCAAACTCCAGTATATTATGTTGGAATATTTTTCGGATTTTGAACAGTGTTTTCATTCAGATTTATCTTTACATGAAAAGTGGCTAAATTTCGATTACTTTTGAAACTGTGGCTATTTTTCAATTAACACTTGTAAATTTGACTATTTTTGAATTTCATGCCACAAATTGGTAGTGGATGAAAATTACTTGTAACCAACAAAACAATTATATATTAAATAATGGGTTAGTTTGGTAATATCACGAGAAATGGGTATAAGTCCCAAGATACGGGTGTAAATCCCACGATTAAGCTGAGAACAAGCAAATAAATAACACAATCTAACATTGACTAAGCATACAAGTTTAAGACAAAACGGAGTAATAAATTTAAATTTTTTAGTGACTAGGCATTTCTGCGTGTTTCATATCTAGACAACCTTAAAATTGTTTAATTTTAGGAAACCTACCACAGCTTCCCCACTGTTTAAGGAACATAAGAAGAAGAATTAATTGACTGACCGTTAATAACGTATAGCTTTCTTGCTGGGCTTGACCAACGACTAGAAAAAGGACAGCTTGATCTTCAAATATTGACAAGAAACGGCACCGCCCAAGGAAGATAACATTTTTATTGACATTAAACTTTCTGGGACAAAAAGTGGATAATATTACTTAGTCTTTTTTCAATTTTTTTTTTCTTTTTTGAATGCAGAGAAAATGGAAGAAGAAGGAAAAGATGTCGAATTGAGTTGCAATCCCAATCTGCAATAACATGTAGAAGTAATTAATTACTACTTCTAATTAGAGGGTGACTTGTCTAATGCTTTATACCGCCGAGAATCTATCGGAAACAACCTCTCTACCTCTCTAGATAGGGATAAGGTCTGCGTATACACTATCCTCCTCAGATCCACATATGGAATTATACTGGATTTATTGTTGTTGTCGTCTAATGCTTTATACCCTCTTGTCCCGTTTTGATTTAGCACTATTTGAAATAGATATGGATGTAAGATAGTAAGTAAACTTGCTTATTCTATTATTAGTAATGAAATAAAGATTGAAGCAATAAAAAGTTAATTTGACAGAAAAAATAGCACAACGAAATATAGCAATTTATATTGTTAGACTTGATTAGGAACGAAGATATTCGTGACAAGGTGTGGGAGCAGTGGAGATCGAGAATTAGGGCTTTAAGTTAGGAGGCCAGCGTTCTTTTTTTCAGTCCTGTAGTAGTAGTAGTATCGTAGTTTTATGTCTTAGATTTTTATTACTATTCGCTGTTTCTTTTGTTTTGGTTTTCCTATTATCTCGATTGTTGCTACTGCTTCTCTTTTCGTGGCTTCTTTATTATTGTATTTCTTTTTATTACTACAAGATTTTTTTATTTTTTTGAGCCGAAGGTCTATCGAAAACAGTCTATCTACCTTCATAAGATAGGATTAAAGTCTGTGTACTTATAAAACTACATTGGGATTGTTTTTATTGTTGTTGTAGATTTGAAAGTTGTGACTGTAACATAAAATAGAATTATATATTAGTAAAGTAGGGTATTTTTCTAAATAGGACAAAAGTCATATACGAATTAAAATGCATGTAGGGGTTGTAACTCGTACGTGGTGTTAGAAAAATTAGCACCATTAATGCCACATTCCACGACACTATCCTAAAGTCATTTTCATGTGGCACTGAAATAGTAGAATTATTTGTCCTCCTGACCCCAGGATAATAGTGGTGTTTCCTATTGATTATTAAGTTTGCTCATTTGTCATTTGTCATTCCTAGTTGGGAATGTCACGAGTTCGAGCAGTAAAATCGGTCACTAATGATTATATATATATAAACTATCTACATCACATCTCTAAGGATATGATATTTCTTTAAACTCTGCGTGAGCATGAGATGTTTTGTACGCCTGCCTGACTAACAAAACATATTTATCTGTACATGTAAATCTGAATCTTGAATTCTATTTCTTGAATATATCTGAATTGTAACAAACCGAATCCAATCATTCACACTGATAATTAATTGAAAAAGCTTAGTCAAACTTGAAAAAAACAACCTACACTAATACACCTATTACATAGTGTAATATACTGATAAGACCAACCAAATTTTGTGAAGGAGATTAGAATCGTAACCTAATTATCTTCACTCAACTCTACATTAATTCGGAGCAAATTATCCACCCTACCATGCACTACGTAAGAACAACCTTCTAGTTCTACCAAAGGTCATTCATTCTTTAATTTCTTTCAAACTTTTTGAAAACCAAAAACTCCCATCCCGACAAGCCTAGAAATATGCAACATACTTACAAATGGTAGGGGAATGGGAACACTGTTGAGGGAAAACAGCAACATATTACTAAAAAGTCAACAAAGGAAAATATTGCTCCACACTTGGACACAAAATCAACCACATGCAGCAGATGATCATTGTCCCAGCTTATCCTCAAGATTTCCCAAGAGCAGAAAAGGATATACTTTATATTACTGTCGAGTCCCTTTACTCCACATACAAACTTAAATTTCTCAAAACCCCAGGAAGCAACTCATGAAAAATTGTGGATATGCTGTTTTGCGCTTACCCTTGGTATATTTTGTTGTTTCTTTGACAGAAAACACTTTGCACAAATGCAGCCACAATGGAGAAAGGGGAATAAATGAAAGAAACCCAAAGCATCCATGATACGAAATCCTTGATCCTTGTAGTCTTTGGTTATATGAGCTCCCTAGCTACGTCAAAGATTATACCGAAATAAACTAACACAAGCGATCACTTTCTTCCAACTCCATTTCCGGTTTGGCAACTAGAAAAAAAAGCTCAAAAACTAAGCAAAGATAGATACTTTCACACAAATCAACCTGACAACAGAAAGATCCTTGCATTTCCATTATAGCTAATATAATCTCAGTGAAATAACCATAGGCAAATAATCATTATAAGCAATTAGATTAGGGTATAACCATCAATCAGCTGTGGTTAATATTTAGGCTAAATATCAAGTAGACAAAAGGCTGCCCAAGTCTACCAAGTTAATAATGAGCATGATTACAATAGACAATAGTTTTCTCTAGAAGCTGAAACAGAATAATCAGGGTATCAGTTTGTCTTATTATGGTACGATGGCTAGGCTTTTGCGTTGCCTTTGTAGTCTTTGACAGAAAGAAGCAGCACTTCACTTGACAAATGTAAGGTCCAAAATTCTGTATATGCAACATTTCACATCATATTTCAATTCAACGGAACCGGAACCATCCAAATCATGAATGATCTTCTCAGTCCTCCCTCTCGTGTAACTTGAGTAAGAGGTGCATTCCTAGAAAAAGGAACTAGTTGGGAATGATAGACTCAAATCCCTGCTACTTATCGATTTGATCAATAAAAGATCGGGTCGTGAATTCTAGCAACTAAAATCACAACTTTATGTTCCACACTGTCCTGCCTAAGTATCATGCCTCAATCATCACTGAATCCCAACGAATAAAATGATACCAAAATGACCTAGAAAGAGTAATAGCTCAGGAAAGACCCAAAATCAATGAAATTAATTGACTAGAATACATGATTTGTGCGAGAAGGATCTGACTGAAGAAATGGGAATTTACATACACGTACATAATTACAAATGTTATATCAGATAAGGTAACCATAGAACCAACGAAAGTAGAAGATAACTCATAGCGCAATGCCGGCATGAAACAGCATGAAGCGATGCTGCAGATGGTTTAAGGGTAGCTTTACCGGCAATGGCAGGTGCAACTGCATGTCCACCAGGGTTTCTTTGTTGCTCATTTGTTGGCAATGGATTTGATGCTAAACCACTCGGAGGTGGTGTTGGTGGTACCTTTGCACTCCCGCCTATGTCTTGACCTGCGATTCAAAAGATGGATTTGTGAAGAAGAGATAGCGCAGGGATAGGGGGAGAGAGAACCTACTTCAATTGAGTGATTGCATGATACAAATACTTCTCAGAAGTGACTTCTATTTTTATTTTTTATTCTCCTTTCAAGACTCGCTTGTAGGAAAACTATTCCAGACCATGAGGCAACTACTCACCGTTATGGTTATTATGCTAATTATTACTACTACACTATGATTTTTATGATTATCGTGGTTAATATGCCAACCAATAACTCAATCGACCAGGAAATAGAAGGTATATATTTAGTGAAAATCTAATAGGTGCCAACTTCACAAAAGTTCAAGTAAGATTAGCCTGAAGTTGAAATGCGTAAAAGGTGTTCCACCATAAATTTGCTGAAATAGCAAAAACAAGTGCCAACTTCAGGATCATATACATAAACAATACCATGTGTTCAATCTTAAATTCTAAACAGAATCATCAAGGAAATCCAATCAAATCTAATTATCTCGCACATATCCCAAAACTCCTCTTTCATCTACGTTTTCCTTCTTTTGATAAGGCTCTTTCATCTACCTTCCTTTTTTCTTTTCTTTTTGGTGTTTTCTTTTCTTTTCTTTTTTTTTGGGTGGGGGGGTTGGGGGCAGTAAACTCTTTCATCCTTTCCCTTTCAATACAGCAAAAAAACAAAACTACTTTCAAAAATTAATCCAAATATGCAAAATGAGCTTACACTTGGAGTAAGACCAACCCAACTTCATGTTTTCCCAATCAAACACCATTCGATATCCCTGCATAAGGTTTTCTGCACAGCATAACTCAAATGTAATTGCATAGACCATCCAAACCTTCAACATGCATGAATGTGCACCTTAAAATGAGTTCAAAATCATATAATCCACTTACGTCCAATAATACCAATCATTCCCTCAATAGGTAGGATACCTACACAATAAAAGTTATCGCCCTGCACAAAATACCTTCTGTGAGAACCCATCACTATCAAGGCTACAGAACACAAGAGAGGGCACAATGAACTTTCAAATCAGTTTCCGAGGAAATTGGTCACACAATGGGAAACCTATTGAGAAATCATACCTGTTTTATAATAAAGGAATTGGAAATGTCTTGTTTAAGCATGCAAAGGCAGCAGGGTAACATATATGTTGACAGCAGTAAAATTAAAACCATTGTAAACTAAGTACAGGGGCATTTAGCCATCATTTCACTTTGCATGTAGAGAGCATTCGCTCCTGAACATAGAAGTTCACAGAACAACATACAGCAACTGCAATAACTAGTGAATGGAAACTATTTACAGAACCAAAATGACCTTGTAGCCAGTAGTCACTATGACAACACTAATAGAAATTTTTAGAACTAATTTCAAAAGGAGATATGATGAGAACTAACAAGCAGAATGGCTACAGACGGATTGGAGTTCTATAGGAAAGCTATTGCAATTTTATAAAGCTAATTTACACGATCACAAATTTCCGCAGTTCCAGCAGAAACTTTCTTTAATTTTGGGCTGTCATGGTACCAATTAGCCCCATTTCCTATCTGTTCACCATCACTGAACACTCATAACAAAACTGTGGATCCTTTCTTGCAGTGACTCATTATCCTCAAGTAATATGCTTCAAGCATCTCTACCAAAAGTTACTTGGTGAAGATCTGGATTCAATTCCACAATTGCTTAGAACTTAATAGAAATTTTCACATGCTAAATTAATATTAACAGTATCTGGTATCAAACAACTATTAACGCTCTAAAATTAACTCGTTCCAGTTTGACACCAACCGCAAAAGGAAAAAAGTACTTAAAATTGACAGATAAGGGTAAAAAAGTAGTTTAATAGTATTAATTCCATGACAGCAGTTCTGGTAAATCCGGATCAAGGCCAAATTTGGTTTCTGCCTTTCGAGTGCACTAACCTGAAGATTGATTTGCAGGCCGATGGCAAAGCAAAGAAAATCCAATACTAACCTGACCACTGGAGATGGTAAACACGGGGTTCTGAATTACAAAGCTCTGGTTAGCAGCTAACACAAGTTTCATGCTAGGAATGTTTGGTAAACCTCGTGAACTGCATAAAAAGAGAAGGATATAACCTACCTACAAGTAGATAAAACTAAAACCAGCATCTTACGGAAAGCAGACTTTACCTAGCCTTGTAGCAGTAAGGAAAATCTTCTGTAGCTAACCTTGTAGCATTTATTTGCTCTTCAAACTAGAAGAGAAGAAACGGGAAATAACTCAGGTACAACAAAAAACTGATTGTGTGTTCTAAAACTAAGCAGAATAGTAACTTGTGAAACCAAGAGAGGAAACAGGAAACAAGGGCAAGAGAAAAATGACACTTGTACCTCAGTTACTACTTTTGTAAAGATTTCGGAAGGGAGATAAGTGAAGGAAGACCCACTATCAACTAAGGCTTGAAATCCATTTTGCTTTAGACAGGTACCCCCCAAACAGTAACGTTGGACTTCAACAATATAGGTATTGCTGGTACAAATTACAATAAGGAACATAAGATAACTGTGCAAAAGTTGTTTGGCTGTCAAGCTAAACATAGCACAAAAGGATAGAGGAGATACATACTAGTTTCCATCCAAAGATACAAATGAACTTAGTCTTTGATTTTCAGGCCCTTGATCACCAAAGAAAATTGTGCCAGAATTGCTCTTGTCAAAACATAATGAGAATGAATGTGGAACAAATCCAGACTTCGCCAGCAAACTTGGAACAGAAATTTCTCCTGGTCCTAATCCCATCACCCCATCTGGAGCAGCTCCATTCAAATAACTGCCACTTTGTTTGCTACCACACCTGCAATTAGTTAATAGAAAAAAGAACGCATATTCATCAACCAACAGGTAAATACGCTAACTTGACAGCTAGCAGCTAGACCACTAATCAAGTAGCCAAAATTATACAGTTAGCTCAGAAAGTTTCAAGGTTGAAGGGCCAAATCTTCTCTGTGGAAAATCCCTTGCTACACTTTCCTAAGGCACCTACAAACTCACTCATAAGGAACTCATAAGATAGGTCTTTTCAGCTCTTCTTTTGTCACAAATCTATTAAGCTGGTGTTACTTGCAAGAATACAGAACTGGGAAAATAAAAATTAAATAAGCATACCCTATAATGATAGGAGCTAGCACAGAACCTTGATGTTCATGTCCACCAACTGAAGTCATATGCAATTGGTCCTCAAAAAGAAAACCCGAACTTGATGTATTTTCAGAATAATAGTTAACAGTGTAAGGGCATCGTTCCTTTGGACTCTGGCAGTTAGGACCCAGTTCACATAATCGATTGCTGCAAGATAGATGCTTGCTTGTGCTTGATCGTGTTGGGCTATACTCGTTCAGATCTTTATCCTGCATAATAGATGCCCCAAATACAAGGGAGCACCTGCCAATCAATCATTGGAGAATTAACTGCTAAAAATGTTCCCAAGAGAGATACACTGTCACTTCTAAATGCTTCATTGATAAGACGTTAATTAGTTCAACTGTATTAAGGAAATCAAGACATGATAGAAGACGAAATATTCAAGAAGAAATATTCATTTCATAAAGAAGAAAAAGGGAGAAGTCATAAAGGGAACTTAAACTTTGAACCATTCACCCCAGAAAAAAAGAATACAACGAAATGATAATAAAAAAATGCATATGTTACTTCAACAAAATGTTCCAGTGCATTCCTGAGATTGAGTTTCAAAAGATACCCAGGAATTTTTTTTTATAACGAAAAGATACCCAAGAAAAAGTGAAAATGACGCTTCTACTTGTTCAGCACGAGATGAACCAGCCAACGAAGTACATGCCCTGATTGGTATAAGATTGTGAAATACAGGGAATAAATTACTACACCATGAGTCCTCCTTATCTTAAAGTAAAACTGTTTTACTCAAACATAAAAAGGTTAACAGTGGAACAATAGAAGCTGTGAAATACAACAAAATCCAAAATTGTTAAACTTTTTACTAGTTGGCATATATTTAAAAGAAACATATCTCTTAGAATGAAAAAGTTGAGGTTTCAAAGATAATATATCAGGGTATAGCAGTAACTTAGAAGTTACCGCAACAGCTTGGACTTTGAGGTTGCACAAAGCATCAATTGCATGAGCAATTTTAACTTGGACAGAAAAATTGCAGGGTGTCAAATGATGTTGTAAGACGGTTATATGTTCATAAAATCTTTCTTTAGAGTAACTACATCAAATTAAATTGAGGACGTTATAATATTTAGTGGTCCCACTATAAGTGAATATGACCTCTGTGGAATTGCATTGACAGTAGTTTCAGAACTAGAGCTTATATTTTGAAATAAAAGAAAGGTCGAATATTACCAGGAAGGATAAACAGTCAAATGCAGAATTTAGTTGGGGCACCATACCAACATTGAGTAGTAGCTTGAAGACAATGGAGCACATTGTACACAATCACAAGGGACCCAAAGCAGATCGCTTCCAGCATCCAAGGCGACAAGAAATGATGCATTTGGCGTCCCTATGTCAATCCACGCATAATGTAGCCTGCATGATAGTAATCCGGAACAATCAAGAGATTTAATTTGATCACGACAAAAAGTTTCATCCTATATACAGTACTTCCGCTTTTCATCTTGCTTCCTTTTTTCCTTTTGGCTGATATAATTACCTATATTTGAATTGTCAAGGTTTTTGGGTTTTTGGTTGAGCATGTATATGCTAATATTATAGAGAACTTAGCGATTTATTTTCCACGTAGCTTTTTCTCATTCCATCATATAGTGGCTGTGAATTTTTAAGACTCCTGAAATAAGAGCCAACTACAACAATAAAAGGGGAAGGAAATCTCTTAAGATTTCTAAGGCCGAATGACTAAAAAGCTTGACCTTATGAAAAAGACTGAGGCTTGAAGAAGAAACAGATGACCAACTTGTCTCATTTCAATACTGCTACCACAGGCAATCAAGAAGAGTATTCATTCACGGTGGCAACAATACCAGGATATAAAAACTTCCAAAAGGCCCACAACTAATTGCTCAGTTGGAAAAAAACATTCCATGATTTGCGTTCAGCTATGAGGTCACTTTGATCCGATATCGTGAATTGCATTCGAATTGTGCTCTTAAGCACTAAAATGACTCCTTGAGACTATAACACTAACTCTTATAAAGCAAAAAGTTAAAACAGAAATTAATCAGAACTTTACACTCTTACAGATTATGAGTAAAAAAGCTCCGATTTAACCAGCTAAAAGATACACACACACAAAAAAAATATATATATGAACTTGAGTTCAGTATACGTATAATTCATAACGCAAAACAATTGACTCCATAGATGCAACAGGAAATACCAAAGAAAAAAAAATCAAAATCCGTTACAACATTGCGCATTTTAAGCCTCATTATTTTAAAAGTGCATCTTAAGCTTCAATTTTAACAAATCTCGTAAACTGATAGTATTAACCAGAGATACTTTCTGAAATAGTATATATTTTCAGTAGTGGTAGTAGTACTAACCAACTCAAGTCGTTGCCGTAGAAATGAGTTTTGCTTCCTTCAGAAGGAAACAAGAGCTGTTTCTGCAAGCCAAGCTTTAGTCTCTGGCGCTTCAAATCATTGCTAAGAAGCAACCTCATGTGCTCCACACTTTCGCGCTTCGGACACGTCACGCTCTTCCCTTTAGATGCCCAAAACGACATCGCTTCGTCTGAGTACCCGTGAATCAACCTCGACGAGAAGGTCCCGCCGGCGGCTAGCTCAACGGAAAGCATCAAAGCCGCCGTCAGTACAAAAACCATGAAACGAATCTCCATTTGAAGGAAATTGGAAGAAGCAAAACCCTAGAGATTGTAGTAGTAGGTGATAAAGTAGAGTGAAGAGAATCCGAAGTTTTTCTTTCTATTTTCTAAGGCATAGACAGTTGGAAACTGAGAGCCATTGCTGAGAGTTAACTGGGACTATGGGAATGTTCACTGTTCATTATTCATTGAGGAGGAAATTATATCGTCAATCCAGATTTTACTTTTCTTTGTTTGTTCTTTTCTTTTCTGACAAGCTCCAATCTTTAATATCAGTGTTTAAAAAGCTTCTGTTACGGTTCTGTCTGACTATTTTTCAATTAATAATTTACTTCTGAAATTGTTTTCAAAAAAAGTTATTCACAAAGATTTAAATAATTTTCTTGATTGAGAAAATGTAGTTGAAATAAGTTAATACTAGTGGCTCAAATAAATGGGATACTAACAAGTTTGTAAATAAAAATGGTGACAAATATACTACATTTGTTAGAATTGATTTTTTCTACTCGGGTTTTGCTTAAATTGTTTCAAAATTGTATATTGTTTTGTTTATGTTATTTTTATATATTTTACTCTAAGGAGCATTATGTAAGATTATTATTTCACTAAAAGTTTCGTTTGGTCATAAATCTCTTAGATATCTTTTTTTCTAAAATGAAGTTTATTTCTAACACTTTTGGAAGTTGTATACTGTTACTACTTTTTTCTCAATAAATGATATGCATGAGATCCCGCAAAACTTTTCAAATACCTTGTAATGATAAGTATTCATTATTTTCACATAATATTTTTATACTTTTTAAGTAAAAAGAAGTACATATAAACTTTTATCCAATTTTGTATTTGTTACAAAAAGAAAAATGTTTCTTAACTTTTGAGCAGCTCAAATTGATCACTTCACCATAAAGCATATTGGTTTTCGTTCTTCAATTGGTTGAATTGTATTACTATTATTTTCTTAATCGGATGTCTTTTACTTCCTCTTTAATTAATAATGTGGCTTTAGAGTAGCAAAAGCACTTAGGAGTTCAAGCTAACGTGTGGCTGTGTGGGTGATTGGACGGTGCGCGACAGGCAATTATCGATAAAATGGTGACCATTTTCGTTCTACTGCCTACTGGCATGACTTATCAGAGGCGAGAAGATCGAGGCCGCGTGTCATGCGGAGAGCGCATTACGCGTTATTAAAAGCATAAACTCCAAAACGTTATTATCCTAAAAAAATCGATTGGTTTTATGCTTTGGGGTTTTCCTAATTGACCGTTAAGCCAATGCCGCATAGGTTTTCTTTTCTTCTTTTCTTTATCGTTATAACTAACATACAACATCACAAACAATCCACTATAATCTCACTAGTAGAGTCTAGGTAGAATAGTGTGTACGCAGACTTTACCCATATCCTAGGATAGAAAGGCTGTTTCCGATAGACTCTCGGCTCCCTCCTTCCAAGAACTCTCATCATTGCTCTTGGGGTGACTCAAACTCACAACTTCTTAGTTGGAAGTGAAAGGTGTTTTACCGTTAAAACAACCCACTATTGTCTAAACTCCAAAATGAACGGCAGTAAACACATGGCTATCAGGATTCAAACTGATAGAAACTTTTATAAATAAATAATATATTACCATTAATTTTATACATCTCATGAATACCTACAACCACGCAAAGCTATGTTGGCGTAAGGGTGGTCAACTGACCGCCCTTTGCCGAAAAATTATATTAAGTATAAAGTAAAATATTACTTGTTATTGATTAAAAATAGATTTTGAACAATCTTGCATAACCCACTAGCAAAGGGTGTTCAAGGTACTGCAGCAAAGCCTCCTATTACCGAAAAACGGCAAATTCAATAGTAACGACTTATTTATCTCCCTGTTTTTTTGTATACGAGTGAAATTGAGGTCATGGTGCATCCTAGCCTCCGACAAAATAAGATAGGCTCGAGACGTGGTAACAAGGAACCGAAATCGAGCCAAAGTCCCACCGGGCCAGAACCCGGAGGCATGACGCATGCCTTTGACAATATCGAGGCCATTGTCCCGGAATCGGTCTTAGCCTCAATCGACTGCGAAGGACATTGTCGGACAATCCAGCATAGCCAACGAAAGACCGAAATATCCGTAACAAGCTGAATATTACGGCGAGGATCTCGGCACGTATCGGTACGGAATCGGCAATCAATGAATCAGAAGATTTTTTGCTTTTTATAGAGTTGTACCTAAAATAGGACTCCCCTACTATATAAAGGGGGTCTGATAAATCATGAAACACATTGTAACACGCACTTTATATTATTATTTTCTTCGTCTCCACCTCTTGTTCTTTTTCGTCGACACCGGTCTTAGCGAGCTCGGTTCGAGAGTGGCTATTTTATTAAGCATTAAACTATCCAACTCGTGTGTTTTGAATTTATTTTGCCTTTCTTTATTCAATAGCAACTTAATTTATCGCTTTGTATCAAATCAATCTGTGTATCCTTAAAACCAATTACAAATTAAATTGTTATCCAATTTTGAGGGTAAACAGTTTGGCGCCCACCGTGGGACTAGGGATAATAGCGGTAATTTGATACAAATTCCCGTAACACACCCTATTTTATACTTGTTCTTTGAAGTTTCTTCGATTTCAGGTTAAAATCGAAATGTCAAATCCCAGTCTGCCCATCTAAACATGGATGCGGAGTCCGGCCACCACGGCGAGAACAACAATGTAGTACCCGGTAACGAGGTGCCCCCAGTTGATCTCAGCGAAGTTCCGGTCGCGGACCTTATCGATGTCATTTTGCATGTGGCCATCAACACAAATTTGCCTACCGATCTCGAGAACAACGTGCGTAGGGAAGTCCGATCAATTGCCCAGAATACGCACAATGGTAAAAACGATAGGAACAATTTGCGGGTAATCTTCGAAATGTTATAGGCTCAACAGATAGTGATAGCCCAGTTGCAGAACCAAAGCCGAGCGCTGAGCGCCAAGCAGGGTTGAGCCCGAGCAATCCCGGGAAGTCACCCGCAGAAATGAACTGATCACGGAGAGGCCGAATGAAAATGAATAGGGGACTAACCCCGAGATCATAAAAATGCCGAGGAATTGAATAAAAGAATAGAATCAGGGGAGAAAAAAATCGAAGCCAATGACAAAAAGGTGGAAACCTACAATTCCAGGATCGACCAAATCCTAGGAGCATCTCCGATATTTAAGGGCCTGGATTCCAAGAAGATTGTTCAAAAACCTTTTCCATCGAGCGTAGCGCCGAAGCCGATCCCAATGAAGTTTCGCATGCCCGAGATTTCTTAGTACAATGGAACTACTGACCCAAATGCTCATGTGACTTCCTACACATGCGCTATCAAAGGGAACGACATGGAGGATAACGAGATCGAGTCTGTCCTACTGAAAAAGTTTGGGGAAACTCTATCCAAGGGAGCTACGATATGGTATCACAATCTACCTCCTAATTCTATTGACTCGTTTGCTATACTTGCAGATTCCTTCGTAAAAGCACATGTCGGGGCTATCAAGGTCGAGACCAGGAACTCAAACCTTTTCAAAGTAAAGTAGAGGGATAATGAGATGCTCACGGAATTCGTGTCCCGGTTTCAAATGGAATGGATGGACTTGCCTCCGGTCGCAGATGATTGGGCCGTTCAAGCCTTCACCCAGCGACTCAATGCTCATAGCTCATTGGCTTCACAACAGTTGAAACAAAATCTGGTGGAGTACTCGACCGTCACTTGAGCCGATGATAAGCAGGGATTTTGACCGATTATTTGCTCTCTTTTACTTGCGATTTAGCTCAAAAATGCTTAAAAGGCATTCCCGAAAACTAACAAAATGTGCTTACTTGCAAGAATATTGGTATATGAGCCAAAGGAGTCAAAAGTGAACAAGAACCAAAACTGGGCAAAAAGGCCAGCAGTGCGGCCGCATAGAGGAGATTCAGAGAATGGTATTTGGGCAAGCTGAAGGAGTGCGGACAGCACCAAAATTGTGCGGCCATAGAATATTAAGTGCGACCACACTCACTATTATGCGGGCCGCAGGAGTAAAGAATCAGAGAGTTGGATTCAGGTTCAAAATCAAGGAGTGCGGACAACATCATTTTTATGCGGTCGCACAATCAGAAGTGCGGCCGCACTCGTTTTTATGTGGACCGCATAAGCCCCAAAGTTCTAAGCCCAAAATTCCAAGAATGCGAACCGCACAATAATTGTGCGGACGCAGAAGCTCAATGTATAGATCGCACCAAAATTATGCAGTCGCACAATCTCCGCATGGGTAATTTTGTCAGATATTTTCATCTTAGTATAAATAGAACGTTTTATCATTTTTAGGAAAAGTGACGTTGGAGAAGAGCACCTGAGCCATTTTCTTTGCTATTTTGAGGATTTTGTATTAGACTAACATCTATACATTAGATTTTATTTCCTTAATCAATTAATATGGAGTCTATCTTAATGTATTCTTTGATTTATGTACTTTTCATGAGTAGCTAAATCTTTAGCTAGGGTTGTGACCCAACCCTAGTGTGGGTATTTGATGGGTGTTTAATTTAGGGCTTATTTTTTATTGGGTTAGTGATATTTAGCCTTGTTCATGATTGAACCCTAGAATTAATGGTTGCAAACATTGATTCATGCCAATTTGACTTAGCCTCTACTTGAGAAAGAGAGATTAAGTCTAGGAAAACTTGGCTAACAAGAAATTGGGGTGAACTCAAGAAATTGATATCCCCAATTAAAGGGTTAAACCTAGAGATAGTAATATTCGACTTGAGCTAATATCACTTGTATTATGCAAATACCCAATTTGGCTTTGACTTGAGAAAGCCAAATTGGGTAAAATCTCTCAAACTACCGAGAGGTATAGAGTGAGTCCTCGGATGTGATTGCTACATCATGACCTCAACTAATCAAATTTGCCCTGGAGTTTACAACCCATTATATAACCACCTAGGTAGAAGTCACGACCCTAGTCCCTTTTAATCATTTGAAAAAACTCAAAACCAAAAATATTGTCCTTAGTTTTATACTTGTAAACAATAGAGTAAAGTAGAAGTAGAACACCAATCAAGTTTGTGGAAGTGAATAAAGTTTAAGGAAGTGTAATTGGAGCCAAAACTTGCAATTAACTTAGATATACACCTAATCCTATATTTTAACTCCCTGTGGATTCGATCCCGACCTTCGTTGGGTTTATTATTGCATCGACCGCCTCACTACTTAATTGTGGTGTGGGTTTGGCCTAGATCAATTTTTGGCTTTGTTGCCGGGGAGTTAAATGGATTTAGCTATATATCTAGGTCTTTGTATGTTTTGTCTTTCTTTCCTTTCGAGTCACTAATTTTGTTTGTGAATTTCTTTTAGGTACAAAATGGCCCAAAACAACGAGCCCCTCAGAAATTTACCATTGGAGGAAGAGGTAGATGATGATCAAGTGGTTGGGGTTCATCCCGAGCCTCAAGTAAACAGGCGAGGCCGACCGCCTCATGATAATGTCCCAAACCCTCCCCCATCTCCACCAAGAGCAGCGCATCAGGTGTTGCCGAACAAGGGTTATGCAAGTGCAATAGTCCCTCCCCGGATTAGGGAGGGCAACTTTCAAATAACCAACGTGATGTTTACACTGCTTGAGCAGTGGGGTTTCTTCACCGGAGCATAATCGGTATCAATCAAAAATCAGGGTAAAAAACGTTCAACTTGGGGGGCTTTCTAGGTCCGTTTATCCCGTAAGAACAGTTGATAGAGTCAGGAGAGACGTTAATCGTGAACTAAGAACGAACATGGATCAATACCATCCATACAGTAGAGATTGAAGGGGTAGTGGATCTGGGCTAAACCCCGTGAAAAGTGAAAGAATAAGTGATCGAGGCTAAAACAACTGGGGACTCATGAGCAAAAAATAGTTTCGACAGACCCATCGGGTCGAAGGAAGCACCAAGGCTATCAGAGTACAATTTTAACATCGTCGCCGCCACCATCGTATCCGCCATTGGACGTATCAAAGACACCAAATCGCCCCGACCCCTACAGTCTGATCCAACCAAAAGGGATCCTAACTTAATGTGCAAATATCATAGCACTCACGGTCACAGGACAGAAGATTATCGACAATTAATAGAGGAGGTAGCCTGACTATTCAATAACGGGCATCTCCGAGAGTTCTCGAGCGATCGAGCCAAGAACCACTTTAGAAATAGAGATTTTGGTAAACAGATAGAACAAGATGAGCCTTAGCACGTCATTAACATGATCATCGATGGGGTCGAAAATCCCCCAGGGCCGATACTGAAGCGCACCAAAGTATTTATCACAAGGGAAAACCGGACTCGGGATTATGTGCCAGAGGGAATCTTGTCCTTCAACAACGAAAAAGTTGAGGGCATCGTGCAACCCCACAACGATGCATTGGTAATATCAGTATTTGTGAATAAATCTCGAGTTAAGCGTGTGTTAATTGATCTAGGTAGCTCGACCAACATCATCAGATTGAGAGTCGTGGAACAGCTCGACCTACAAGATCAGATCGTGCATGCGGTCCGAGTCCTAAACAGGTTCAACATGGCATGTGAGATCACTAAAGGGGAGATAACATTATCGGTGAACACCGTCGGGACCGTTCAGGAAACAAAGTTCTATGTGATCAAAGGGGACATGAGGTACAATGTTTTGTTCGGGAGACCATCGATTCATAACATTAAGGCAATACCCTCAACTCTGCACCAGGTGTTAAAGTTCTTGATACGGGAAGGAATAAAAATAGTTTATCGAAAACAACCGGCCACAAAAGAGATTTTCACAATCGACGAGGTGGTTCCGATATCCATACTTTATACACCGAAGGAGCTGAGTCCGGTCACCAAGGTATAAACCAAATAGCAACTACTGACACCGACTTCGTCCCAACCGGAGAAGCAAGAGATAGATAAGGACAACGACTACGGGATTCCTAGGTCTTTTATAGCTCCTGATGATTCTGACGCTACCAAATCAATAGTCGAGGAACTGGAGCAAGTCATACTAATCGAACACTTGCCCAATCGAAAGGTATACCTGGGCACGTGGTTGAATCCCGAGCTTAGGAAAAAAATCACTCAATTTCTTATAGCTAACGAAGATTGTTTCGCTTGGTCCTACCTTGATGTGATAGGGATCCTGCCGGAAATAACCACTCACAGGCTAAGCTTGGACCCAAAGTTTCACCCGGCCAAGCAGAAGAGAAGACCCTAGTCCGAAGTCAAACATGCTTTTATCAAGGACAAGGTATCTAAACTCCTTAAAATAGGGTCTATACGGGAGGTTAAATACCCGGATTAGTTAGTAAACGTAGTAGTAGTCCCCAAAAGGGGGAACAAATTAAGAATGTGTGTGGACTATAAAGACTTGAATAAAGCATGTCCCAAGGACTCTTTTCCTTTGCCTAATATCGATCGCATGATTGATGCTATGGCCAGCCACGAGATCCTCAGTTTTCTCGACGCTTATTCCGGGTACAACCAAATTTGGATGGACCCCGGTGATCAGGAAAAAACTCCCTTCATCAACAAGTACAGAACCTATTGATATAACGTGATGCCATTCGGACTAAAAAATGTCGGCGCCACTTACCAACGCCTAGTAAATCGGATGTTCGAAGAACAAATAGGAAAATCAATGGAGGTTTACATTAACGATATGTTGGTTAAGTCCTTGCGAGCAGAGGACCATTTAAAACATTTGCAGGAAACCTTCAGCATATTGAAGAAATACAATATGAAGCTGACCCGGAGAAATGCTCATTCGAAGTCGGGTCCGGTAAATTCCTCGAATTCATGGTATCCAACCGGGGAATCGAGATCAACCCCAATAAGATCAAGGCCATCGAAGATATCACTATTGTGGACAACGTGAAGGTCGTACAAAAGTTAACTGGATGCTTAATTGCCTTGGGACGATTTATTTTGAGGTCATCCGACAAGAGCCACCATTTTTACTCACTATTGAAGAAAAAGAATGACTTCTCAAGGACCCCGGAATGCCAACGGACATTAGAGAAACTCAAGCGATATCTATCGAGCCCACCGCTGCTTCACACACCGAAGGCAGCCGAACAGTTATACATGTACTTGGCAGTATCAGAGATAGCGGTAAGTGGAGTCCTGGTCCGTGAAGAGAAAGGTACGCATTTTCCAATTTACTATGTTAGCAGGACTCTTGGCGAGGCCGAAACTAGGTACCCTCACCTAGAAAAGTTGTCACTCGCTTTGCTAAGCGCCTTTAGGAAGCTAAAACTGTACTTTCAATGTCACTCCATATGTGTCGTAACCACTTACGCTTTGAGGAATGTAACGCATAAACCCGAGCTCTTAGGACAATTGGCCAAATGAGCCATAGAGATTAGTGGCTACGACATCGAATATTGGCCTTGGAACACCAGTAAGTCTCAAATTTTGGCAAACTTTGTGCCCGACTTTACACTGACCCTAATACTTGAGGTCGAAAGAGAGTTTTTGTTGAACTTAGGGACTTCTTCGAGAATCTGGACCCTCTTTACGGACGGTGCTGCGAACGCGAAGGGGTCCAAACTTGGAATTGTCTTGAAACCACCTGCAGGTAATGTAGTCAAACAATCTATTAGGACTGTAAAATTAACTAACAATGAGGCCGAGTATGAGGCCATGATTACAGGTCTCGAACTGGCCAAAGGCCTGGGGGCAGAGGTGATCGAAGCTAAGTGTGACTCCCTGCTTGTGGTAAACCAAGTTAATGGGACATTCGAAGTCAGAGAGGAACAAATGCAAAGATATCTGGATAAACTATAGGTAACGTTACATTGATTCAAGGAGTGGACTCTATAACATGTGCCTCGGGATCAAAATAGCTAGTCGTATGCCCTTGATAACTTGGGATCGTCGGTCGATGAAGATGAGTTAAACTCGAGGGCGGTCGTACAACTCATGAGATCGGTAGTGGAAGAAGGTCACACCGACATAAACTCAACAAGCCTAACTTGGGAGTGGAGAAACAAATATATAGAATATCCGAAGATCGAAAAACTACTGTTGGACCCTAAGGAATCGAGGACTTTACGTACGAAGGTGGCCCGATTCAACTTGTCCAAAGATGGTACATTGTTTCGAAGAACGTTCGATGGCCCATTCGCAATATCTCTAGGACCCGGAGACATCGAGTATGTTCTGAAGGAAATCCACGAAGGCACCTGCGGAAATCATTCGGGCGCCGAATCATTAGTTCAGAAAATAATCAGAGCCAGCTACTATTGGATCGACATGGAAAAGGACGTGAATGAGTTCGTACGAAGATATGACAGATGTCAAAGGCATGATCCGATGAATCATCATCCCGGGAAGCTGCTACATTCGGTCTTGTCGCCCTAGCCATTCATGAAATGGGGATGGACATCGTCGACCCCCTTCCCTGGGCACCCGGTAAGGCTCAATTTATATTCTTTTTGACTTACTATTTTTCTAAATGTGTGAAATCCCAGGCGTTTGAGAAAGTTAAGGAGAAGGAAGTCATTGATTTTACCTAGGACCACATAATATGTCGGTTCGGAATGCTGACCGAGATCGTGTGTGACAATGAGAAGCAATCCGTCGGCAGCAAAGTAAGCAAGTTTCTCGAAGATCATAAGATCAAAAGAATCTTATCAACAACCTATCACCCTAGTGGGAATGGGCAGGCGGAGTCCACGAACAAAACCATACTCCAAAACCTCAAAAAGATATTGATCGACGCTAAAGGAAAATGGAAAGAAGTCTTGCTCAAGGTCATATGTGCTTACCGTACAACCTCGAAGTTCAGTACTTGGGCCACCCCGTTGTCGCTAGTTTACGGCTTCGAAGCTCTAATGTTGGTCGAAGTCAGAGAACCAAGTCTCAGATTCCGATATGCAACCGAAGAATCAAACAGTAAGACCATGAATACGAGCTTTGAACTATTAGATGAAAGGCGCGAAGCCGCCCTCGTCTAAATGGCCGTCCAAAAACAACGGATGGAGAGGTATTACAATCGAACAGCCAACCTTTGACACTTCAATGTCGGAGACTTAGTGTTGAGAAAGGTCACATTAATGATTAAACACTCGAAACCCGAATGAAGGGAATCTAGGGCCGAACTAGGAAGGTCCGTATCAAATTATCGAGATCATCGGAAAGAGGTCATACAAACTCGAAGTAATGAAAGGTGAGCGACTACCGAACAACTGGAACATAACTCACTTGAAATGACATTACTGCTAAGGTACGCCCCTGCTTACTTCTTTTATTTATTTACGTTTTAGACTAACACTTGTAGGTAACTGTCAAAGAACGATACAACTTTTTAGGCCTGAAAGCATGCGTTGCACTTTTTTTCCCTTGAACTGATTTTGTCCTAAATGGATTTTCAGGCAAGGCTTTTAACGAGGCAACAATGGATCGTGCTAAATTAGAATCGAAGATCGGTTGTCGATAGTATCCGAGGCTTCTCGATGATCGACCTCGAACACTAAGGGGCATCACCCTCAGATAACAAGTATGGCAAGGAAAGAAACTTTGTGCTCGAACGGTCTAGGCTCGATCGATAGGATTTACTATAAGGGCTAAACGGTCGAATGAACCGTGCCTACATAGACTGCCCGAGCCCGTACACATATGTATCTTTGTATATTACGCACAAAATTGAAAGGAAGTTTCTACCTTGCACATAAATATTTTTTCCCTTGAAAATTTTTCTTTCTTACATTTGGTCCCCTAAAGACATTCGAGCCCAAGGGCCACCTCACTCGGGGACTGCTGCCCAAGGCAGATTCGGGCAAGGGAAAATGAAGCCCAGGGGCACAAAGCTTACTTGGCAATGCCCGAACTTTAAAGGTTACGGCCACCCCCCATTTGGGAACTGTTATCTCGGTTAAGCCCGGATGACTCGGGGTAACGAGCCCACTGGGCAACACACGAACTAGAAAGGCTACGTCTGTCTTAAAACGGTTTGGAGAAGTCCGAGACCCGTAACAAAAAAAAGGGCCTTCAAAATTTCTGGACCAGTTCAAAAGGCTACCGTGGGTGAATTATAATATATAAAATTCTAAGTACTTTGGGGAAATCTTCCAATAATACCGAGACCCCACGAGTTTTAAACAAAATAACATCGAGAGAAAGGCATGTTCGAACCTCCGAACATGACCTAATTACTACGTGCTAAGGTATTCGATATCTTTACAATCACAAGGAAAAAAGTGAAAAGAAACAAGCTTAAAAGCTGTCGAAGGGAAAAAAGCCATATATATATATATATATATATATATATATATATATATATATATACACACACACACACACACATATATAAAAGGCCAAAACGGCCTTGATAAAAATTAAAAAAAGAAAAAAAGAAAGTACAAAATACAAAAACAAGAAAAAATCTACAAGGTACTTAAACGGCTTGGTCTCCAGTCTTCTCCGCCCCCAGATCCGTTCGAATCTTCGGAGTCTTCTTCATCCTCGGGATAGGCCAACTTCTTGGCCTCGGCTTTGAGCCCCCTAGTATTTTCGACTTCGGCAGATAAATCAAATCCCCGAGCATGAACTTCCTCGAGGGCCTCCCTTCGGGACTGCCACTTCACATACACGATAATATCTTTTAGGTGGTCCTAGGCTGCCTCGACATCGGCTTTATACTGGGCCACCATCTCATCAACATCGGCTTTGGTTACTTCAACCACCGACTTGGCCGCCTTAAGCTCTTTGGCAAGGATATCTCGATCAGAAACAACTGAGCTTAGCTGACACTAGAGTTCCTCAATCCTTTAGGACTGTGCCTTAGCCTTCTCCCTCGTCTCTCGAAGCTGGACCTCCGCCGAGGTCAACTGCTCCGGGCAGTCTCCTTTTTCGAGGCCAGGCGATCCATCCTGCCTCTCCACTCTTCGGCCTCGACCTTGACTGCATCCATCTCGGCTCGGAGCTGGTCGATCCGATCAATCTTCTGTTGAACTTGCAGGTTCCGACCATTAGATACCGTGTCTAGCTCATCGTCACTAACTTCAAAAAATTTTACCTGTTCAACCAGGTCGGCGTTTTCTTTCCAAGCCACTTTCAACTCAGCTTGAAGGCTCTTAGCCCCTCCTTCACGCTAATTCCTGAGAAGTTTATATGTGTTTTTCTTCTCAATAAGCTCTCTAACTTCGGCTTCGAGTTGGTTCAGCTCATCCTCATACTGGAGGAAAGTTTCATGGTGAAGTACCGAGGCCTACAAATACGAAGAAAAATATTAGGATTATCAATGAATTAATTCAAGTACGAAAGGAGAAAATGAAATCCCCGAGAGTTATCTAAAGTTACCCGGTTCAGCATTTGTTGTGCTTCGTTGAACAGGTAGGGCGTGTCTACCTTGTTCATTTTGGACTTATCTTCTTCGGTCACCAGGCACCAGAGGTAACTGACCACCTCTACGGGGGCGGAAAGAACCTGGGCATCCTATGGAACGGTAATGAAATAGACCGCTTCCGATGAGGATCCACACTTGGGGCAAGGAACCAGTTGACCAATTTTGGGCTCAATTTAGGCCAGCCTGCCCCCAAGGTCAGACTCTTCCTCGACACCTCTATGTCACCTAATCCGGTGAGGTCTTCTGTGGCGGTGGAATCCACGCCATCAAAAAAGTAGCAGAGGGGGTCGTCCGCTCTGTGGGCCCCCTCGTTGGGTCTCTCTTTCACCATTTGGGCCTCGTTGTACATGGACTTGGTGAACGAGGGAGACTCAGTGATGTCTATTACACTGAGTGCCTCATTCGGGGCACTGCCCCCATCCCATGAAGCCTCGACCCCGGTCTCCTCATCAACCTCCCTGACTTGAGGCAGATCTGCCCCATGGATCTCTGGTTCGGAGGCCCCCTACTTTTCAAGATGCGATGGCTCGGAGACCACTATGTCTTTATCGGCCCAGTTGCAATCTTTTTGGATCGTAGGGAGGACCTCTTCGGTAATCGAGCAGATGTATCTCGAGACATCCTCACACCGGCCCTGTACTGAGGAAGGCATTTCGACCTTGAAATTGACGTTGGCCGAGCATTGCCCGGGGATGAACATTTTCAAATGGGGTTTGGGTATTGGTTCGTCGATGGCCGTGCGCGGAGCGGTCTCCTCGGCCTCAATAGCCGGCCGCGAAGAAGAAGGAGTTTCATTATGGGGAACATTTTTGGAAGTTTTTGCCATTTTTTAAGAGAATGAAAATGGAGGAAAATTTGAAAAGGAGAAGAAAGAAAGGAAGTTGAATGATTAGACCTTTTTGCTTGAGAATGGAGTTGGGTAAAAATTCTTGCAAAGGACCTCGAATAATCGGGGTAAAAGTGCTAGAGAGTATTAAAATATTAAAGATACGATGGTAGAAGGTTTGAATGTAAAGTTAAAATGGACAAAGGAAGTGGTATTTATAGTAGTTCAGCGGCGTTTCGCATCCAGGGACGGCCGACCGGCGGCTGACATGCATTTAATGCCATTATGACTTGCATGACGAGACGTTTCATTTGTTTTGTCGTTTCTGTCACGATGTCGTTTCTCATCGTCTACTCTCCAAAAAACTATAGGACTATGTATACGGGTGAAATCGAACTCATGGTGCATCCTAACCTCCGACAAAATAAGCTAGGCTCGAGACGTGGCAACAAGGGACCGAAATCGAGCCAAAGTCTCAACGGCCAGAACCTGGGGGCATGACGTCTGCCTTCGAGAATATCGAGGCCATGGTCCCAGAACTGGTCTTATCCTCGATCGACTTCGAAGGACATTGTCGGACAATCCAGCATAGCCAACGGAAGACCGAAATATCTGTAACCGGGCGAATATTACAGCGGGGATCTCGGCACGTATCAGTAAGGAACCGGCAATCAATGAATTAGAAGATTTTTTTACCTTTTATAGAGTTGTACCTAAAATAGGACTCTCCTACTATATAAAGGGGGTCTGATAATTCATGAAACACATTGTAACACGCACTCAAAAGCAGTTATTATTATTTTCTTCGTCTCCAGCTCTTGTTCTTTTTCGTCGACACCGGTCTAAGTGAGCTCGGTTCGAGAGTGGCTATTTCATTAAGGCTGAAACTATCCAACTCGTGTGCTTTGAATTTATTTTGTCTTTATTTATTCAATAGCAACTTAATTTATCACTTTGTATCAAATTAATGCGTGTATCTTTAAAATCATTTAATTGTTATCTATTTTGGATGGTAAACACTAGTATATGCATGTTCACTAAAAAAACAGAATACGTACATATCTGCTGAAACAAATGCTTCCGTCTTTGTGCTTTCCTATCTGTCTGTCAAATTTCTAATCTAATGGCCTCTTCTTGAACTTTTTTTAGGCTTAGTCAAATGAAAAAAAGTCATCTAATGCTTCTTATCTCAATTAAAATTTGAATTTGAAATTTCATAGTTTTGCACTAGTTTCATATTCACCATTAGGTCACATTTTTTGTCGCAACATCTCCTTGAACTTATAAAATAAATATGTCATGGAAATTGGAGAAAATAAATTCCTAATACTAAGTTTTATCACTTGAATTTGAAACTTGATTCCGACATGATTATTTTACATCTCAACTACTCAATTATTCCATTGGATAATAATTGAACACTGAATTGTTTCATTGGATGCTCACATATGTCTTCCCATGTTATGTTGCCCGTGTTATATAACGAGAAAATCATTAAAAGTGCTTTTGAGTTTGACCCATGCTGCTGCTGGAGTTTACGTAGGTGCACTTTTGGATATTATATACACTTGTTAAATCAGTTTTTCTCGAGACTTTATATTCGACTTTTTCACTTTAATGACTTTTATTGATTGTGGAATGAAGGAGATGCTAAAAAAGTGTCTCACATGTCCACCAAGGATCCTATGAGCAAATAATAATGATTAATGTTGTAATTATTATTTAATTGGTCAAAAAGTGCATGGACCCGACATCAACATGGAATTGTCATACAAATTGTAGTTTGGGTGATGCTTGTTCTTGAAAATGAAATAGAAAAAGAAATTCTTTCGTATTCTTATAACTCAAATTAGATAACTTTCAAATAATTCAAAAGGCAAATCTTTTAGCACTTTTATTTATTAAGCGATTTATTCTCTTTTTATGCTTCTCTCGTTTAAACTTTTTATTTGACGTCGGACAAAAAGATAACTCCACACTAGAAGGGGAAAGTGTTTCCCTCCGCCTTCTGACCCGAGCCAAAAGGAAGGTCGAAGTATAGTCACAAGGGGTCTATAACTGAATTAAATTTATCTTTTACGGATAATTCTTTCGATGATTTGATTATAGATTCGAAGTTGCTAAGACAGAAAATTTATTTACTAAATACTTAAACTTGACATAATATTTTATTCTGTTTTTGTACGATGCATAATTTATTGATAGCAAAAAATTATACAACTCTTCTTTTTGGGATTAGAAGAATTATAAAGACATGTATTAGTAGTAGATGACAAGACTTACAACTTCAACATCAAGTATGCACTACTAAAAAAAAGAAAAAATCGTAACAAGTGGGAATTGATCCATATTTCTCTTGCTAAATAACTCAACATTCAACTAAGTGCACCATTAAACCTTCTTGACACATGAGTGCCAATATTTAATATTATACCAACTTTGAAAAATATGTACATAAAATATCTAATTTTATGGAGATATCATGGGTTCTGTTATGCGGCGCCTTCCTGAAGTTCCTTGGAAGGGCGACGTAAAGCTAAGCAACCGATGTCAGTACGGTTGCTGTCTGCCAACTGAGGTCCCCTCCGTACGCTAGACTAGATTGTCAGTGCCGTACGGGAAAACCAATGTCATGAGCAATTGAAAGAGAGCAGAAAAGAGAATTGAGAATGAAAGAAAGCTTGATTGCATTGAATGAAAGCTATTACAGAAAAACAAGACGGTGTTGGGGGAGAAAGACACCAGTACAGAGAATTATTTGCTTGCTTGAAAGTTTTGATTGCTTGGTCCCCCTTAATAATGCTTAAAAAAAATAAACCAAAGTTACATGACTAGACCTATGAAAGCTGGAAAATCACACTTAAAGAAAATGCAGCAAAACTACTCTATATTTACAATGAAAAGGACTTAGTCTTCTACAAAGCAGAAACAAGTCTGTTGGCAGCAACTTTGTCTTTAGCATCAGGGTCTGCGCGCGCGGCATTGTCTACGCGCGCGGCGCTGCTGGCATCTGCTTGTGGCTGGGCGCTGGTGATGGCTATCGGTGGGGCGACAGAGGCACATGCACGCTTGTCACTTGGAGCTGCCGAGACCACGGGGCCGACCGTGGCAACAGGCGTTGGGAAGCTAGCCAGGACGTCACGGGGCGCGTCCAAGGGGTCATGGGGCATGATTGGAAAGCCGCCCATGACATTCTCCCCCACCTGAGTTGGCGACGTCCTCGGTGCCTTTCTTGCAAAGTAATCATCAATCAGGCTCTTGTAGGCTTTGAGGTTTGTTCCTCTCTCCCAAGTATTCTCCTCTGCATCACATCCCTGCCATTTCACCAAGAATTCCTGGTGATCTTTTCTTGAGGCGTGAATCACTCGATCATCAAGAATAGCTTCAGCACACCTTTTTCCGGTTGAATTGGGACCTCGAATACTTAGTATTGTGAGTTGGCTTCGTGAAGGATCCTCCATATCTTCCCAAAAAGGTTTCAGGAGACTGACATGGAAAATAGGATGGATTTTCCACCAAGCTGGGGTATTCACCCGGTATGCAACTTTCCCAATACGCCTTTCAATGGACAAGGGTCCAATATATTTTTGCAATAGGCGAGGGTCATGGACCCCTGCAAACAAGTACCGCTTTGGAATTTTGACCATCACTTTGTCTCCCACCTGGTATTCAACAAAGCGGCGATTCTGATCAGCATGCCTCTTCATCCGCTTTTGGGCTTTGACAAGATAGCTCCGCACTATCTCCAAATTTTGTTTTCATTCTTTTGAGAAGCTAGCAGCCGAGGATATTTTGACATGTTTGGGGCGTTCACTGTGTGTGGGAGTAGCGGTTGCTGTCCGGTAACAATTTCAAAAGCGCTTTTGTTGGTACTTGAGCTCTTTTGTGAATTGAAACACAGTTGAGCAGCATCCAGAAGCTTCACCCAATTCTTCTGTGATCCGGTCACAAAGTGCCGGAGATATTCCTCTAGCATGCCATTGAATCACTCCGTCTGGCCATCAGATTGCGGATGAAAACTTGAGCTATGACTCAATTTTGACCCAAGACACTTAAAGAGTTGGGTCCAAAAATTGCTAGTGAAGCGTGAGTCGCGATCACTAACAATGTCTTTAGGAAGGCCCCAATATTTGACGACATGAGAGAAGAATAGCCGAGCTGTATCTTCTGCTGATATATATTGTGAGGCTGCTATAAAGGTAGCATACTTGGAAAACCGATCCACCACAACCAAGATAGTTGTGAGATCTCCGACCTTGGGCAATCCGGTGATGAAGTCCAGGGAAACGCTTTCCCAAGGTCTTTTTGGGACAGCTAGTGGTTCCAAGAGCCCTGCCTGTGTCAAGCGGTCTGACTTGTCTTTCTGGCATACTAGACAAGTCTTCACATACTGAGCGACGTCATCGACCATTTGAGGCCAATAATATGCACGGCGAAGCAATGCCATGGTGCGTTCCTCGTCGGGATGACCGGCCCACAGAGTATCATGGCATTCCGCGAGAAGCGTCCGTCGCAGATCTCCTCCTTTAGGAACATAAAGTCGGTTCCCTTTCACCTTTAGGAAACCATCTTCGGTGTAGAATTGGCGAGTCTTGCCCTGTCCTACCAAATCAACCAAATACTGTGCAGCAGGATCCTTGATGAGTAGATCTTATATCTGGTCTTTTATGGTGGTGGTCACTTCGCTTCCCTTTAGGGCGGCGAGTACACACACCGATGCTAGATCAGCTCTCTGACTGAGTGCATCAACAACATGATTGGTCTTCCCACTTCGGTACTCCGGGTTGAAGTGAAATTCCGCTAGGAGTTCCTGCCACCTAGCCTATCGACCATTTAGCTTTGGCTGGGTCATGAAATGGCTAACGGCTGTGTTGTCTGTCTTGACTATGAATGGGGCTCCCAGCAGATAATGCCTCCAAAGGCGTAAGCAATGAACGACAACCAATAATTCTTTCTCATGGGCGGCATAACGCCGCTCTACATCCACCAAGTGCATAGTCGGAGATCCGTTTGCACTTCGAATGGTTTGGCCAAGTCAGGGAGGGCCAAGACTGGGCTACGAGACATAGCCATTTTCAATGCATCGAAGGCCTCTGCCCGCTTGGGACCCCAATCCCACGGTGTGACCTTCTTGAGGAGTTCTGTCAGCGGCACTGCAATGAGGGAGTAATTTTTCATAAAACGCCGATAGAAGTTGCATAGGCCAAGGAACGACCTCAAGGCGTGGATATCCTTAGGAGGCGGCCATTCCGTGATGGCCTGAATCTTTTGCTGGTCCATCTTGATCCGCCCTTCCTTGATGACATGTCCGAGGAAGTCAATTTGTTTCTGAGCAAAGGAGCACTTGGATAGCTTTGCATATAATTCGTGCTCCCGTAATCGGGCTAGGACCTTCCGCAAATGCTCCAGGTGTTCTTCTAGTGTCTGGCTATATACCACAATGTCATCCAAATAAACCACGACGAATTCATCAATGTATTCTTGGAAGACCTGGTTCATCAAGGTGCAAAATGTGGCTGGTGCGTTAGTCAAGCCAAAGGGCATAACCAGGAAGTCGTACGACCCATATCTTGTCATACAGGTCGTCTTGTGCTCGTCACCCTCTGCAATCCGAACTTGCTAATAACCTGTCCTCAGGTCTATTTTGGTGAATACCGTTGCACCACCCAGTTTATCAAACAAGTCTGCCATTAGCGGAATAGGGTACTTGTTTTTCACAGTGATTTTGTTTAGAGCCCGGTAATCTACGCAGAGTCGTAAACTACCATCATGTTTCTTTTGGAATAGCACAGGGGACCCGTATGGGGACTTGGAGGGCACGATGATCTATGTGTCTAGCATTTCCGTCAATTGTCTCCGAAGCTCGGTGAGTTCGGGTTGTGACATTCTGTACGGCGCCCGGGCAGGTGGCTTCGCACCCGGCACCAACTCGATATCATGGTCCATAGTTCACCTAGGCGGAAGACGCTTTGGCATGTCTTGTGGCATGATGTCTTCAAATTCCAGAAGCAACTCCTTCACGGGTGCAGGAATGGGACCCGGGGAGCATTCTATATCTTCCATGCAGAGGGTAGCCAGGAACGTGGGTTCATGTCTTTTTACCCCCTTCTTCAACTACAAGGCTGAGATGTTCTCGGTGGCCATCTTCATGGGAATGCACGGAATAATGCAGGGCTTAGCTCCGTTTTCTCCCATCATCAGTAGCAAGTCTGCATACGGTGCGAGCATGGTATTGGTCTGTCTCAGGAATTCCAACCCCACTATCAACTCGAAGTCATCTATAATCACCACGCGCAGGTTGAACTTTCCTTCATAAGGGCCAAGTTTCACTGGTACTTCTTTGGCTATTCCACCCACTAGTTGAGGTGGTGAGTTGATAGCCTTGACACGACCTTTGCCCTTTCCTACAACTAGGCCAAGGCGCTCCACCTGAGTCGAGGCTAAATAGTTGAGGATAGCACTCGTGTCTATCATCGCCCGAATGGGCTTGCCATTTACCTTCATATCAACGAACATTAAGGTCATCTCTTGATGGGGAGGAGTCCTCTCGTTCTCCTTCTTTTTCCCTTTCTTGGCGATTGGACAGGGGTCCTTCTTCTTACGGATACCAGCACTGGTTCCCGCTAGGGGCTCAGAAAAAGAGCCAACAATGGCATTGAATGCACCAACTGGTTCGGTCTGGTCCGCATCATCGGCATCGTCATCCGTCCCATCCTCGAAAGCTTGATGGGCGTTCATCTGTGCATGCGGGCATTCATTATTCCAATGTGGTCCGCCGCAATGACGACATCCTGAGGGGGGCTTCTTCCCCCGATCATTGTTGTTAGATGCAGCACTAGTACTGCCGGAAGAGGGAGCCTTGGATTTGGGTGCACTCCGGTCTCCTCCATTTCTGCTAGGGCCACCAGTGTTTGGTTGGCCCCCTTTGTATCCTCCTCGGACAGGCTGTTGAGGCCTATCCTTCCGGGCTTCCACTTGGTAATACCCAAGGCACTCTACTGCTTGGATTGCCTTAGGCAACGTGTCTACACTTTGTCTCTGCAACTCCATCCGGGAATAAGGTTTCAACCCTTCCAGGAAGGTGAAGAGTTTGTCTTTGTCCCCCATGTCACGGATGTTCAGCATGAGCGCGGAGAATTCCCGCACGTAAGCTCGCATTGATTTGGTCTGGCGGAGCTCCCACAACTTTCTCCTGGCATTGTACTCAATATTTTCGGGGAAGAACTGTAGGCGTATGGCTGCCTTCAGTTCCACCCATGTCTCGAGGGCATCTTCACCAGCCTTGATGGCTTCGTACTTCACCCGCCACCAGAGTTTGGCATCACCCTGAAGATACATGGCAGCAGTTGCTACCTTCTTAGCTTCTTCTAGGCCTCCCATGGCATCGAAGTATTTCTCTATGTCGAAAATGAAATTTTCCACTTCTTTGGCATTCCGAGCTCCACTGTATGGCTTTGGCTCAGGAATTTTCAGCTTTTGTGCCATAGGGGCGATGTTCACACCACCCCCAAATTGGTTTCCGCCTCCTCGAAGTAGGCCTTGTAAAGCAGCATTGACAACGTTGAGCTGGCATGTCAAGTTGTCTATAGTTTGTTGCATGGCAGTCACCCTGTCTACCTCTTGTTCCCTGTTGGCTAAATCCTCGGCACGCTCCTGCTGGAGGACCTCAAATTTACCAAAAATTTCAGTTGCCTCTGTGGCTGCGGTTTGCCGGTCTCCTTCAGAGTCGCGACTGATGTTTTCTATGTCAACTTCGGCCTGGATGAGTCTGCGGTCCAGGTCGTCCAACCTTTGCACTAGGCTGGTCTTTAGATCGGGCACCATTTCCACGATGGGCCGTAATGCGTCAACCGTTCCCTCAAGGGTCGCGATGCGATCCCCATAATCCCTCGTCCGATGTCAGAAATGGTGGTAATTACAACGTAATCCCTCGTCCGATGTCGAGCCTAGGCTCTGATACCAACTGTTACGCGGCGCCTTCCTGATGTTCCTTGAAAGGGCCACGTAAGGCTAAGTAACCGATGTCAGTACGGTTGTTGTCCGCCAACTGAGGTCCCCTCCGTACGCTAGACTAGATTGTCAGTGCCGTACGGGAAAACCAATGTCATGAGCAATTGAAAGAGAGCAGAAAAAAGAATTGAGAATGAAAGAAAGCTTGATTGCATTGAATGAAAGCTATTACAGAAAAACAAGACGGTGTCGGGGGGGAGAAACACCAGTACAGAGAATTGTTTGCTTGCTTGAAAGTTTTGATTGCTTGGTCTCCCTTAATAATGCTTAAAAAAAAATAAACCAAAGTTACATGACTAGACCTATGAAAGCTGGAAAATCACACTTAAAGAAAATGCAGCAAAACTACTTTATATTTACAATGAAAAGGACTTAGTCTTCTACAAAGCAGAAACAAGTCCGTTGGCAGGAACTTTGTCTTTAGCATCAGGGTCTGTGCGCGCGGCATTGCCTACGCGCGCGGCGCTGCTGGCATCTGCCTGTGGCTGGGCACTGGCGATGGCTATCGGTGGGGCGATAGAGGCACATGCGCGCTTGTCACTTGGAGCTGCCGAGACCACGGGGCCGACCGTGACGACGGGCATTGGGAAGCTGGCCAGGACGCCACGGGGCGCGTCCAAGGGGTCATGGGGCATGGTTGGAAAACTGCCCATGACAGTTCACGTGCCCCATAATTATACCTATAAATCCGCCCGTGAGTATACAGTCACATTCTTTTATTTAGTCTCATTTCCCTTATGAAGAAATCAAGCGCTGAGGGTTCAGATGATGTTCACTTGCTCTCATATTACTTTATAGAGGGAAAAAGACAGGAGTACCTATAAAAGTGAAAATATTTACTATGTTCTACCCATAAAAGTATTCTACCCATTAAATAATTACAATTCCCTACCCATTTAGTAAACAAACAAGAGTCTCTCAAAATAACTACCCACGCTAATACCCTACCTATAAAAACATAAAAGTTGCTTAAATTTGGCAGAATTTCACAAGAATTAGTGCACAAAAATTGAGATTTCCACCAACATCACAGAATCGTTGTTGAAGATTTAAAGATCGCAAGCTTGAAAAAACAGAGCGAATATGCTGATTTCTCTTTCAAATTCGACTTTTTCTCCTTAAATTTTGTAGAAGTATCAATCTGTTAGAATCATAGCAGTTGATTTGACTTTCGAATATGCTGAAACTTTTGATGCTCAAATTCGCATCGTATTGTTCCGATTTTGATTTCGCAGATTACAGGACTTTAGCGCTCAAACTTCTGAATTTTTAATTGAAAATTCTGTTCTTAGTTTGAAGATCTGGAGATCTGTATGTTTGAATCATAATAGCAGATTTGAGTTCGAAAAATACTCTGTTGAAATTCAGTATTTGATGTCAACACTGTTGAAATTTGCACTGTCGAGATTCGATTTTGTACATAAAAGTAGTTATAACTTCAGATCTGTATAATCATGGAAAATATACCAATTCTGCTGCAGCATAGTGGAGAACGGGATGATAACCACAATTTCATAAACTTTCATATTGATGCAATTCTAATAAAGACCTGTTGGAAATTTGAACTTCTCAGAGAGATTGCAAAGCAACTACAAAAGGATAGTAACACAATAGTTATTCAGTATGTTATTGCTCAAGGATATCCACCAATTATAATTTGCAGCGATATGAGTGTTAGTGTTTACATGGAATTGAAAAAATCAAATGCAGGGATGACAACACTCCCACTATGTGTGTCGTTTGCTAAAAATACTATAGCTGCAAGCACCTCCAGTTTCGACGTTGCTACAATTTCATCAGAAATTGCACAATTTGAAAGCAGTGATATGATTAGTACTTTTGATGTGCAAAAAGAGATGACACTGGTATAGAACTTGATGATGCAAACATCATAACTAATCAATTTCATCAAAAAGTTAAAAAAGGACAAATTTACAAAGACAAGAACATGATGGCTCTCGTTATGAACCAGTATACCGTTAGAGAAAAATGTCAATACCGGGTTAATAAATCATGCCCAAGAAAGTTCGTCTGTATTTTTTCAAGTAATAAAATATTATGTGATACCTATATAGTATATCAGGATTCTATATGAGTATATTATGTGAGTATAGAATTGAACTGGTTTTTGTGTGTGTTTTTTTCAGTAAAATATGATACCGATATAGTATATATGTATGCTAAATCAGTATACTATGTGAGTATAGAATTGTACTTATTTGTCTGTGTTTTCTATCAGTAAAAGATTATATTGATATAGTATATAAGTATGTTATATGAGTATACTATATGAGTATAGAATTGTACTGGTTTGTGTGTGTGTTTGTTATCAGTAAAACATGATACCAATATAGTATATATGTACGCTAAATAAGTATATTATATGAGTATAGAATTGTACTGATTTATCTGTATTTTTTATCAGTAAAAGAGAAACTGACACAGTATATATGTATGCTATATGAGTATACTATGTGAGTATAGAATTTTACTGGTTTGTGTGTGAATTTTAATAGTAAACCATGATACATAACTATATTTGTATTATAAATAATTATACCCTTGATTGCGTGGATGAAAGGTGCATTTGGAGACTTAAAGCATCAAGCCTACGAGCATCAAATCTTTTCAAAGTGACGGATTTCAATTTTGTCCACAGTTGTTTAAATGATAAGAGATTTTATTCACAAAAGCAAATTGTCTCGACTTTTGTTGCAACTGTGGTACAAGATAATTGTTGACCCGAAAACTATATATACACCAACAGATATCTAGAGAGACATCGAAAAAGTATGTGGTATGGACTTAAGCTACATGCAAGCATGAAGATCAAAAGAAAAAGCAATGTAATTATTGAGATGAACACCAAGTGAGTAATACAATGATGGTATATAGATAGCAACTTCAATTGCTTATCCAGAAGTCCCTCATTGTGAATGTATGTTCCATCTGTGGAACAACATAAAGACAAACTTCAGGAAGATCCAAAAATAAATCAAAGAAGTACACTTTGCGTTAGCAAGAGCATACACTATTGAAGAATTCAACAGGGATATGGCAGAGTTAGAAGCTACTGATAGTAGAGTGAAAACATACCTGATAAATATTGGATATGATAAATGGTCCCGGGCACATTCCAAGGCAAATAGAACCATGACCATGACATCGAATATTACAGAATCAGTAAATGCAACAAACAAGCACGCAAGAGACCTCCCAGTTGTGAATTTGTTTGACTTTATGATGATGTTGATTCAGAAATGGAATTACACCAATCGGAAGGATGCCATGGAATCATTTATGAAGATAGGTGTAAAGTATGGAAAAATATTGGCAGATTATCACAGACGATGACGGTATGCATTTTCAGAATCATAAAAACACTGTATGTATTGTAGTTTTACTTCTGCACTTTACAGATTTTGCTAAACAACTGCATATTGTTATTAAAAATACTATTACTTCATATAGCTAATGACTTTTCTTAATTAAAATTATATTAGGTATTGCCATCAACTCAATTCTTACATTTAGTAATTGATGGTCAAACAAGAAATATGGTGTGCCTACATGAAAAAAACTGCACTTGTGGAAGGTTTCAGCTAGACGATATTCCATGTCCACATGCAATGGCAATTATACAAAAATTTCATATGAATTCATACAAGTATTTCTCGTATTATTACAGCATTGACTACTTGCTGAAAATATATAAGATACCAGTAAACCCTTTGCCAGATGAAACAACGTGGCAAATTCCAGAACATGTCTCTTCGCAGGTAGTACTGCCACCAAAAGGGAAAAATCAAACCAGGAAGACCTAAAAAGAAGAGAGACATAGGAGGTTGGGAAGGAAATACAGTTACATGTGCACTATGCGGAAAAAAAGGACACAACCGGAGAACGTGTCGAAATATTTCAAAGAGAGATTGATATAATGCTTCAATGTTCTTATAGAACTCATATATCGTACAATCATATCATTTGAATTGTAAAAAAATTAAATGCATGTCTTGCACTAGATATATATTTGGTATGGTGATTCTTTGCCAAATTACTTTTTGGCAAAATTTTTATATGGCTACTTATGTTTTCAATAAGAATCTGTTTATTTGCTATTTTAGTATATAAAAATGGGATGCATTTACATCTATTTGTTGTAGGAAAAAAGGCGCTAAAATATAATGTGATACCCAAGTGGTATATATGTATACCTTATTGGTATCAAAATATCTGCAGAAATAGAAGTGGTGCCCCAAAAGCAACATTTGTACATATATCATTAACAAAATGGTCACGCTTTGAAGGTCATGTCAGTATTGAAGTATAACAAATTGGAAGCCATTTACATGCAGTTACTGCAGGGAAAAAAGATACTCAAATACAATGTGATACCCAAATGGTATATTTGTATACCTTATTGGTACGTAGTTGTATTGCACTAATATGGTTAAAATAAAATATGTGTAGAAATACAAGTGGTGCACCAAAGAAATGCAACATCAGTACATACTTCCTTAATAAAATGGGTACACTTTGCAACTCATATCAATAGTAAAGTATAACAAAAAGGTAGTCAAATATAATGTGATACCCGAATGGTATATTTGTATACCTTATTGGTATATAGTTGTATTGCACTAATATGGTTAAACAAAAATATGTGTAGAAATACAAGTGCTCTACCAAACAAATACAACATTTGTACATACTTCCTCAACAAAATGGGCACACTTTGCAACTCATGTTAATATTGAAGTATAACAAAAAAGTACTCAATACAATGTGATACCCGAATGGTATATTTGTATACCTTATTGGTATATAATTGTATTGCACTAAATGACTAAACCAAAATATGTGCAAAAATACAAGTGGTGCACCAAAAAAATGTAACATTTGTACATACTTCCTCAACAAAATTGGCACACTTTGCAACTCATGTAAGTATTTACATCTAGTTGCTGCAGGAAAAAAGGTACTCAAATACAACGTGATACCCAAATGGTATATCTGTATACCTGATTGGTATATAGTTCTACATCACTAATATACCTGAACCAAAATCTTTGCAGAATAAAACTGGTGCAGCAATGCAAAATCTGCACAGAATTTTGTAGATTCAACTACAACTAAAAACTGCTCTCAATACAAATTCAAAACCAATTCGCTTTCTAAAAATATTTCTTCTCATTCAAATCAATAGTCGTCATGTTCTTCAACCAAATAGCAACATAGTTCCTCTTTTTGAACGTCATAACTTCCTTAAAAATACACCTCCAAAAATAACTTATGATGTTGTATTACAGCGAACTAACAGTGCTCCTTTTACTACAAATAGCAGTAGGAGTAGGAACTAACAGTGCTGCTGTAACAACCATGTTCTGCACTAATGGCTTGACTTCAAGTGCTGAGAAAATTTTGTCTCTGAAAGACACTGCTAATAAATCAATAACTTTATTGTAAAAGCCTAAGAAAACAAACTGAAGATAAATTCCAACATTAAAATAACTATAGAAACATATTGTACTATTACAATTATATTCCTAGAACGCACTTTTAAAAGCTAGCGTTTTTACAATCTAATAATGTAAAATACCATATTTCACCAAAAACTATTAAAATCCTGCAAAGTTTTCATGATACAATTAACTAAAACCAAAAAGAGACCTATACTACTTCTTGCGTTTCTTTCCACGAGTCTTTTTAGGTGCTACTGGAGCCTCAGATTCACTTGATTCGCCATGCAACTGCTTGTTCCTCCCATAGTGCCACAACAGTATACCAAACCTAGCTCGAAGACCATCTACATCAAAATTGGCAACATGGATTGGAAGATCTTCAATAATATACTCAGCAAGCATGAAACATATACTCCACAATCTCTGAAATAAAACAAATGAATAGAATATAAAAATCGATTAGTAGTGAAAAATGTTAATATGAATGAGGAAAACAAAGTAAAAAAAGGTAACTATTCTTACGAATTTTACTGTGTTGGCAGATTTGTAATCAGTTCAATCTCAAATGGATCAATCAAGTCCTTTCCCATGTGCAAACCATTTTCTACTACAATGTCACTTCTTTGGTTATAGAATTCAATGCTAACTAAAAACATGGGTATCAACATAGCATATGCCTCTGCCACCTTTTGAATTAACTTTTTTGTGCTTTCGACTACGTAAAGAGTCATATACATAAAAACATCTCTTATAGAATGATACACACCCCAATATCCAATGCCATTTTTCTGCCAAATTAATTGAAAAGAGGACATGATCAACCTGGTTCCATGGAGTGTTGCAATGCATCCTAAATCCTTTCATGTACTCTATGATATCGTCTGATCTATCAATCAAATGATCTTATTTTCCACCTTTTATAAATTTTGTGTAAACCCTTTGAATGATATTATTAAAAAGAGTATCTGTAGTTGTGACTTTAATTGGCATATTAATTCCATATTTCGCCTTCTTCCTAAGATAGTAGAATATAATATTCAAGTACTGCAAAAAAGAGAGGAAGAAAACATGAATAACACTAACAATATGCATGAACTAATACAAAAACAAAAATAAAAAGTCGTACACATACCGAACTAGACGCTGCCTGCCAGAATAGTTTAATATGTGAAAAAATATCTTATCATCAATCTGTTCAACTTCAAAGTCAAAACAAGAGTCCATCTTTCGATGATGAAGTAAATACACTTCCCTATTTCGTATAAAAGAAGATATGAATAAGAAATACATCAATAAAAATTAAGAAAACATGAAAACAAAAGTACATGAAAACAAATACGCACTCTCCCAATTGTATGTCTGCTTCAACAAAGTTTGAGAATGAAGTTGTAAGCTTATAATCAACGACCACTGAATTGTCATTTACAAATGGAAATCCTCCTTTGATAACCTTCGAGTATCCCCAACTGCACTAACACCAGATTGCCAGTCATTCCTATACGGCGACTGTTTTACAGCTGCAGGGCGCCTTCTCCGTGTGAAAACTGCAGGAGTTGTTTCAACATCTGTTTGTATCTAGACAACAGTTCTTGATACCGACTGATCAGGTTTAGACTTATTTACATCACGAGTTGTCAGTTCATTTCTAGATTTATTTACATTTTGTCTCCCTCCTTGTGTAATGGCAGCAATTAGATCAAGTTGAGAATCAGTATATTCAAAATCAGAATCAAAGTCAAGATCACCCTCGTGCCGACTGGGAGCTTAAATTACAAAATGCTAGTGAATCAACAAATATACAAAGTTAAGAAATTTTGAAAAAAAGAATGAAAAGTTATATATAGAAGACGTTACTAGAAGGAAAATTCACATTACTGCCACCTACATCCGCTTGACCAACACCATCAACTCGAGATGTTGAACACATAAAAGCATTATCAACATCACTATTTAAATAAAAAACTATCAAAAATCTCTCATTTATGTACCAATTTTAGAATTAGTAACATCAACAATAGTACCCTGTGGAACAACATTTTGTAGTAAAGGATGAGCTTTAAACTTAATAACCGCATCTGGTCATGTCCGTGCAGGGATTCATGATGGCAACGGAGCAAGTCCAGACTTTTTAACATCATGAGATGGCTTATATTTTGCATGTTGTGTAATGGCGGTGATTTGATCAATTGCAGATACAGACAGCTCAAAGTTAGAATCCAAGTCAAGGTCATGCTTATTTATAAAGGGGGCTGAAAAAAGTTTTAAAAGGTTAGTGGACGCACGAATACATAAAAGTAATTAAATAAAAAAAGAATAAAAAAATTACATATACAACATTTTACCAGAACGCAAATCATCAGTAACTACGCCATGCCTTGCTGTGACGTTCTTCACATTGACACCACTGGAACCACCCTCTCGACCAACCCCACCAAAACTAGACACTAAACATATAAAAGTTTAATCAAGAGTACTATTTTCAAAAAATAATAGCAAAAAAAGAAAACAACCAAATATGTGATTTACATACCAGAAGGCGCTTTGGGTGTGCTATCTCCAATAACTACAGGATCATTCCCATTGTCGCCCCTTTCAAACTGGTAATAATCATTGTGCATCTCACCAAAGTAAGGATTATTATCCTGTTGCTTATGCTGAAAATGAGAAAATAACAATTTTATTATTATGTATATTATAAGAATACTATGTGCACTAAAAGTAAAGAATGGAATAGTATCCTATAAGCATATATTGTATCTTTGAACAATATACTATAGCATTATATTATATAAAAGAACAATACCGCTGAATTTCTCTCTGATTTCATTGATTGCCTACCAATAGCTGCAAGCACCTCCTCAAACTTGATCTCTACAAAAAGCTTCAAACCTTGTAACTCCTTCATTATCTCAGCATTGGTAGGTTCGGAATCACCTACAGTACTTTGATGCATACTTTGTGTCTTTGGCAATTGAGTGCCAAAAACCTAAAAGCTATCAGGCTGACTGTCAGTGCAATAAACTTCAATTTTAAAGTTTAGACCACGCACATCAAATAGTTGATTCTCAGCATCAGTTGGGGTGATGTTCTTTAGCTGCAATTATTAATGATACTAGTTAGAAATAGAAATGATAACAAAACATGGAAAGATAAAAGATCCCCATTACCATATGATACCAACATGGTATACATGTATACCAACTGAGTATATCATTACTCTGGGATATTCCTACAACTATCTGTGACTAAACTACTGTACCAAAACATTAAAAGATGCAATAAAAGTAGGAAAAAATTAAAAGTATAAGTAGCAATAAAAGTATAAGTAGCAGAAAAGATCCATATTACCATATGATACCAATATAGTATACATGTATACCAACAGAGTATATCATTGCTCTGGGATATTGCTACAATTACCTGTGACTAAACTACTGTACCAAAACATTAAAAGATACAATAAAAGTATGAGAAAATTATCTGCTCGCGTTGCAAGCTAAACATTCACAAAGCAACTCGCTCATTTTGTATTTGACCTTTGACTACCCGATTCAGAATTCGTGAAAGTTTGTTTTCCAATATGATCAGCAAAGCGACCATCCAAACTTGGGCAACATTCATACAACCAAGTCTGTAAAGCCAACGGAAAGCCACCGAGTCTATAAAAAGAAGGCTTATCTTGAAACTTGTTGGAACACGAGTCAATTGTAGCTTTATAAATATCGATACCCCAGGGATAATTATTAAAATCACTGCACTCAACCAAGTCAATGTAAGACCGTGAAATAACCTTTGGTTTGATTAGAGAAAGTAAGAAGTTGTTCACAAAATAAAGAACTGCTATCTTCAACGCATCATCATTTGTCTCCCATTTCTTCTTCGTAAAAAAGTCTACTAGTTGGGCCAATGTCACAGATGCAGTCCCAAAATATTTTAAAATCAACCTATTCTCTGGTACGCTCTCTATACTTGTATTACCCTTACATTTCATCCCAGTAACGAGTGCAAATTCACCCAAACCAAAGCGCAACCTAGAATCACTCACGACAAATCGCATCTCATTTTTCACCTCATGATGTACTTCTCTAATAAGTAAATGGTGCATAACCCGAATCTGCACAATAACTGGTGGCAGATCCATAAAATATCCAAAGCATGTTTTCTTAAGCATCCGAAGTTCCTTCTTTGTTAAATTCTCTTTCAACAGACGAATGGCATTGCAGTTGGTATCCCAATCTACCTTTGGTTTATAATCTATGTCCATAGGCACAAGGAAATCCCAACACTACAAAACATGTTCATATAAATAATTTCAGAAATAGAATTCACTTAAAAGTGCAACTAAAACAACCAAAAATGTTACAACTACCATATGATACCAACAAGGTATACAGTTCTACTGGCTAATTCCCGGCAACTATAAATAACTATACTACTATTACATAACAGACAAGCATAAAGAGAAAAATCAAAAAGGTATGCAATTATAAAGAATTTTCAAAATATTGTACGATACTACTATTGTTAAAGGAAAAGCAAATAATGTACCAATTAAATGCGGCCAATACAGTCAAAAAAGGATCCAAAAGCATATGATACCAATATACCAATATAGTATATAGCTATACTAACAGGGTATATAGTTGTGCGGGGTTGTTCCAACAACTGCCTATAACTATAAAAACTATTACATAACACACATACTCTATGTCCATAGGCATAAGGGAATCTCAATAATGCAAAACATGATCATATAAATAATATCAGAAATAGAATTCACTTAAAAATGCAGCTAAAACAACCAAAAAATGTTACAACTACCATATGATACCAATATGGCATATAATTATACCAACAAATTATATAGTTCTACTGGTTAATTTCCGACAACTATATATGACTATTCTACTATTACATAACACACATGCTTAAAGAGAAAAATAAAAAAATAGTGTACCACATATTAATATAATAAAGTATTTTAAGATATTGTACTATACTACTATTATTAAAGAAAAAGCAAATAGTGTACCAATTAAAGGAAGTTAATACAACCAAAAAGGTATGATACCAATATAGTATACAGCTATACCAACAAGGTATATGGTTGTATGGGGTCGTTCCCGTAATTGAGGTTCCAACAAACATATGATACCAATATATTATATAGCTATACCAACATGGTATACAATTGTACGAGGTCATTCCCGGTTCCCACAACTGACTATAACTATAATATAATACAAAAGCATACCAGAAAATCAAAATATAACAATGTACTGTATGTTCAAAAGCACAGATCCTAATTTTAAGAAAATTACCTTCTTGGGTGCGACACTGATGGTAGGCTATAATTACATTGGCCATTAATTACATTCTAATTCGCTGTACTTTACTAGTGTTTGAGTTCTAAATGGTATTATTTTGTACTGGGTGTGTGTTTTATGCTTTGTAGGAGCGACTTCGATTTATGATGAGGTTGTGGAACTAATTGAGCTATTATGGAGCTCTGAAGTCTGAGTATAATCCATAGATTAAGTTAGGATCGTAATCAAGGTTCAACGGATAATAATGCACTTAGCGAAGAGGAGCGAAAAATAGAGTAAGAAGTCACCCAGGTGCGCGACTACATGCGCGATCGCGCACCTGGGCGCGCAAGTGAAACAGAAGAATGCCCAAAGTGCGCGGTCGCGTACGTGGGCGCGCAAGCGGTGCGCGACCACCTGCCCAGGTGCGTGATCGCGCACATCCTGTCCGGAAAATTTCCCAAGCATGTTTTTGTAATTTCGGAGGCGACTCTTCTAGACCTATATGAAGCCCAGCTCGTCTAAAAAGAGGGCAGCTGGGGATTTTGGGGAACTTTTGACCTAGAGAAGATTGGAGAGCCACCAAGGAAGAAGACTCAAGAATTCTTCAAGATTTCAACCCACAGTCGGTGCAATACGAGAGTTTGTATCAATCTTTAGAATTGATTTTTTCTTTGTTCTTAAACTTATTTGAGATATCCTACTCCATTGTTATGGAGTAATTTCCATTTGGGTGTTGATAGATATGATGTTTCAATAGCTGGATAAGGGATTCGATTCTTGGTACTTGCTAGAATTAATTGACGGCGCTTGAATTGTATTTTGGAGTTAATTAGTATTTTTCTTTATCGAAAGAAAAGTTCGATATTAATTTTCTGTGCATCTTATGCTCTAGTTTAAATTCACGATTCAAATAGGTAATCGAAGGAGCCTCTTGAATTGTTGATTGAACGAGAAAATAGGGAATATTCGTGAGAAGTTACCCTTTAGATCATAAACATCATTTTTTTTTTATTCTTGCAACTATTTACATGCTTCAATTGGGTTAATTACTGAACTAGTGTTTAATCGAGAGAGGAATATTAGCTTCAAGAGTAATCTAATAATCGGTTAAATTCTTAAGAATCAATCGTATTATAGAGTGAATTAACTCAAGAATTGGATCTTGAGTCAGTTATCGTGCACCTATCTAGTAAATTACCCTTATTTTCCTCATAAATATTTCTTCGTGCTTACTTGTTCTTTTTATTGATCAATTGTTATTTGCTTGAACTTCAATAGTTAATCGTAGTAATAGATATCCAACCAAGTGTTAATTTTTTTGGATATTAATCAACTGAAGATTATTCAACACTGTTTAATTTCAATCCCTGTTGAGACGATAATTTATCTATACTATCTTTGACTAGCGAGTACAATTTAAGTGTGTGTTTTGCGCTCGTCAAATTTTGGCGTAGTTACCGAGGATTGGCAATCGATAGTGTTAAAAATAATTTGTAGTACTAATTCAGGAACCAACTTTTACTTTAGTATATTTACGTTTTCTCACATGCGCGCATGGTACAAATTTTGATTTCTCTGGTGTATGACTCAATCCTCTTCAAGGGAAGTGATACCATACGAACCAGAATTGGAAAAACACATGTGACATCTGAGAAAGGAAAGAGAATTAACAGAAAAATCTTTGGGACAAACTTCAACTCAAGGAACCATGGCAAATGAGGATAATGAAGGAGTAGACTTAGCTGCAAGAGAGGCAACATAACAAGAAGTTGCACGGAGAATTGCTGACAAAACAGTCGAACTAAATGGGGGTCGAAGGTTCAATGTAAACCAACCTTTGGTTGAAGACCTGTTCGAGAATGCAGTACCCCGATCGCGAAGATCATTGGGTGATTATGCTAGGCATGTATATAATCAAGGAATATCAAGTGTTAGACCTCTACCTATAGCAGCAAACAATTTCGAATTGAAGCAAGGCTTGCTTCAAACTATCCAAAATAACTGCACTTTCAGAGGGAAGATGAATGAAGATCCTAACAATCACTTGATGAACTTCGACGACATCATGAAAACCTTCCAATACAATGGAGCATCAAAGGATGATGTCTACTTAAGGGCATTCCCTTTTTCACTAAAAGATGACGCGAAGAAATGGCTTTGCAGCCTACCCGCAGGTTCTATAAGGACATGGGAAGATATGACCAAGAAGTTTCTTGACAAATACTTTTAGGCTTCAAAAACAGGAAAGTTCAGAAGGGAAATTCACAATTTCTGCCAGCAGGAGACAAACGATTTTTGAAGCTTAGGAACAATTCAAGGAGATAGTCAGGAAGTGTCAGCATAATGGAATTGAATTGTGGATGCAACTCTAGGATTTTTGGGATGGATTGACACCGTTCTTGCGATGAACTCTGAATACTGCATGTGGAGGTCCAATAATGAAGAAGACGCCAGAGGAGGTTGTCTTAATCCTTGATGAATTATCTGAGGATGCTAACCAGTGGCCGGCTGAGAGTAATGACAGAAGAAAATTAGTTGGGGTTCACCAGGTGGATTCTAACACATATATGCAAGCCCAACTAGACACCATGGCTAATGTAATAAGAAAGCTGACATTAGCTAAGGTACAAAGTGAGCCGCAATTAGCATGTGACTTCTGTGGATTGAGACACCCTACACACGAGTACCAATCATCCGCTGAGAAAGTCAACGCAGTAGGAAACTTTAATAGAGAAAACTATCAAGGTGGAAACAAATATAATGCTATAGATCAAAGACATTTAGGTTTTTAATGGAGTTCACCTAGCGGAAGCCTGAATTCATGGCAGCAAAATAATCCCAGACCCCAGGGTCAAGGACTACCAGGTTTTCAGAACCAACAGAGGCAGAAATACTAGCCACAACGGTCATATTAGTCTAGTATAGAAGATCTCATGAAGGCATTCATCAACAAATCAGATGAAAAATTTGAGACTCAGGGCACAACCATCCGGAATTTAGAAAGACAATTGGGACAAATTGCAAATATGTTATCTGAGAGGACTCCTGGGACTTTTTCCTATGACACTGAAAAGAACCCAAAAGAAACAATCAAGGTTGTATCTTTGAGAAGTGGCAAAACATTGGCCCATCCAGTGGAAAAATCTAGAGCCACGATGGTGAATAAGCAAACAGAGACACCAGCAGAAAAAGAAAATAAAAAGCAGCAGGGCAGAATAGTGGGTTACAAAAGGAGATTGAACAAAGTAGACATATGCCAGCTCTGCCATTTCCCCAAAAGATGAAGCGGGAAAAACTGGACAAATGTTTTGGGCGATTCTTGGAAATGCTCAAGCAACTCTATGTGAACATCCCTTTCACGGAGGTACTCACTCAGATGTCTTCTTATGCGAAGTTCTTGAAAGAAATCTTATCTAGCAAGAGAAAACTGGAAGAGACAACCGTGGTCAAGTTGGATGCCCACTGCAGTGCCATATTACAAAATAGAATTCCCCAAAAGTGTGGGGACCCAGGAAGCTTTACCATACTGTGATGACCCAAAAGGTCATCTTATGTTTTAGAACTCGAATCTGCGCTCTTAAGCATTAAAAATCTCATTTTTACCCTCCTCTATTTGCATGCGCAGTCCGGGCAGGTTTCCGGAAAGCTTTTATGTTGAAAACTAATGAAAATAAAATTTTTTGCCTTAAAAGTTATTTTAGTTGACTTCGATCAATATTTTTGATAAACGAGCCCGGATCCGTACTTTGACGGTCCCGGTAGGTCCGAATCAAATTATGGGACCTGGGAGTATGCCCGAAATCGAATTTCGAAGACCCTAGATTGAGTTATGAATTATTGATGAAAATTAAAAGTTTGGAAATGATTTGTTTTTAAGAATTGATTGATATTTGGCATTGTTAGTATCGGGTCCATATTTTGGTTCCAGATCCCGGTACAAGTTCATTATGATATTTAAGACATGTCTGTGAAATTTGGTGAGAAACGGAGTTGATTTGATGTGATTCGGACGTCCAGTTGAGAAAATAGAAATTTTAAAGTGTTCTTGAGAATTTCATTCGATTTAGTGCTAAATTCGGAGTTCTAGGTGTTATTTTGGCAATTTGATCACGCGAGCAAGTTCATATGATATTTTTAGACTTGTGTGCATGTTTGGTTTGGAGCCCCGAGGGTTCGAGTGAGTTTCGGATAGGCCACGAGATGTTTTGGACTTGGGAAAAATCTGGTTTCTGCAGATTCTGGTGTCTATCATATCCTTCGTCGCGTTCGTAAAGGTCCTCTCACGAACGCGAAGAGTAACAGGGATGAGGCTGAGACTTCTTCTTCACGAACGCGAAGTGATGGGGGATTTACCCTTCGCGAACGCGAAGCATGTGGGGACCTGGAGGGGGGGTTGGTTGTTCCTTCAGCGCGAACGCGAGCCATTCCTCGCGGACGCGAAGGCCAGAGGGGGAGTGATCATCGCGAACGTGAGCTGGGTCTCGCGAACGCGAAGGCTTTGCAGCCAGTACCCTTCGCGAACGTGATGAACACTGTCGCCCAGTACTTAACAGAATCCAAAACAGGAATTTTGCCAAAAAAACTCATTTTTCTCAAAAACCAAACTGTGAGGGGCGATTTTTCAAGAGTCATTCCTTCCCCAAATTGTTGGTAAGTGATTCTAAACCATTTTCTTTCAATTACACATTATATTTCCTGAATTTTCAACCTAAAATTTAGAGTTTTCATGGTAGAATTATGGGTTAGGGTAGAAAATAGGGATTTCGGGAATTTGGGGATTTAGACCTCAATTTGAGGTCGGATTCCAAAACTAATTACATATTCGGGATCGGGGGTGAATGGATAAAAAGATTTTGGTCCGAACCTCGGGTTTTGACCAAGCGGGCCCGGGGTCGATTTTTTGACTTTTTGGAGGAAAAATTAAAAAATTTAATTTATGCAATATAATTGATTTCTTTAGCAATATTTGATATTATTGAGTCATTTTTGAATAGATACGGGTGGTTTGGAGGTAAATTCCAAAGGAAAAACTGTGATTGAGAATTAAGTGGCCTTCCGAGCGAGGTAAGCGTTGTGTCTAACCCTGACTTGAGTTAGAAACCTTAGATTATTTGCTAAGTAAAATTCATGTGAGCGACGTATATGTGATGTGACGAGTACTTATGCGCCACCAATTTACCTGTTTTTCATGTTTCTTTATTTTTCTTATATTGTCTCATTCCTATGCCAGATTGCTACGTGTTATACTAGTGTTGTTCAATTTATCGTTCTTATCATGTGTTACGGATTTTCTGGTGATAATTGAGTTTTTATTTCAAAGTTGAGATTGATATTATGGAACCAGATGTTGAAGTAAGGTTTGTACTTGTTATTCTATCTCCCTGTTATTATTTATGCATTGCATTATGGTAAGGGAGAGTGTTAATGCACGAAGGGTAATGCCGTACCCTATTGTGAGTGTTAATGTACGAAGGGTGATGCCGTGCCATATTGTGAGTGTTAATGCACGAAGGGTGATGCCGTGCCATATTGTAAGTGTAAAAGCACGAAGGTTGATGTCGTGCCATATTGTGAGTGTAAAAGCACGAAGGGTGATGTCGTGCCATGATATGAGAGTTAATGCACGAAGGGTGATGCCGTGCTGTTTCTATTAATTTTATGGTGAGATTGAGAGTAAAAGCACGAAGGGTGATGTCGTGCATTTTTCCTTACTGTATTCACTATTCATGTTGATTCATGGTATATTGACTGCTCCAGTGATCATTCTGTTATAGTTCTTTATCTTGTATTCCCCTCAGTATGTCTCCCCTCCCGACATTTCATGTTTAGTTCTTCATTCATGTTATTTGCGTATACACTATTAAATTGTACAGGTTGATTGTAGGTGCCTTGCCTTAGCCTCGTCACTACTTCGTCGAGGTTAGGCTCGACACTTACCAGTACATGGGGTCAGTTGTACTGATGCTGCACTCTACATTTTCTGTGCAGATTTTGATACTAGCTTAGGTTGATCGAGATTTGCTATTGGTCCGTTGTCCGGAGACTCAAGGTAGATTTGTCGGTGTTCACAGACCTTGAAGTCCCCGTCTATCTTTTTATGTCCTACTGTTTTCTTTCATTCAGACAGTTGTATTTCTTTCAGACTATTACTTGTAGTGAATTCTAGAATGCTCGTGAATTGTGACTCCAGATCCGGGTGGTAGTAATTAATACAGTTTTATGATATTCTACACTTATTATATTTCATCTTAGTTAATTATTGTTAATTTACTGAATGAAAATAAGGAATTTATTTAATAATTCTCTAACGTTGGCTTGCCTGACAAGTGAAATATTAGGTGCCATCACGGTCCCGTCGGTGGAAAATTTCGGGTCGTGACACATACCATGCTCGTTGGGGAGTGGAAAATTCGATAAGGCCCTCTGCGATTCTGGTGCGTAAATAAATCTAATGCCTCTGTCTATATTCAGAAAACTGGAAGGTGAGCTTGGAGTATGGGTGTTTAACGGACGGGCTGGGACGGGCTGGATACAAAGGGCTGTACTTTTTCGGATTTTGTTTTGTCCGTCCGGGTTCGGCCTTAGCGGGTTGTTAGCGGGCCGTGGATTTTTTTTTTTAAAGTAAATTTTGTTTTTCTTATTCAATGTTATTGATACTTAAGTGTTTGCAAACTTTTAAGGCTTAGAATTAAACTTTGAAGTTTAAAGTTTTATATTTGAAATTTGAATTTTACAATTTTAAAATTAAAATTTGAAAGTAAGTGGCTACAAAAAATTATTTAATAAGACCAATAGGCAATATGTAAGGATCAAGCTCCGAAGACTTTCATTTGATATTTTTATTGAATAATATATAATACTTCAAATTAAGTTGTATGTTCTTTTTTGATTTTGTTATTTTTGAACTTGCAAATTAAAAGTTTACAACAATTATAAAAAAAAGAAAAGAAATAGTACATCACATGATTTGCTTCATTTTTGTAAGTTCATCCATGTCAACATGAGGTTCTTGCTTTCCGGCATTGGTTGAATCAGAACCATAAACCATTATATCTCCAATTTCTTGGTCCTCCACTTCATCTACCTCGTTACGCCCTTGATTTCGCCGTTCTGATCTTATCCAATCTCTGAAGCACACTAGAATTTTCAAAGCGTTGCTGCCCAATGAATGACAAGTATCTCCTAGTTTCTGTCTTGCTTGGCTAAATGCGCTCTCTAGATGTTAACAAACGGCTAGGATCGGTACAGTGAGAATTAGCAACTTCAGTTATAGGCATTCTATATTTATAACAATATTTTAAGAATAAATAAGTATAATTCCACCTAGTAACTATTTCTTCAGGCACGAGTCTTGGTTTTAGTCCATAGTGTACACATTTTTCTTTAAATGCATTTAATCTAGCACTTCTATTATTTCCTTGAATTACACCAACAACTCTTCTAACTAAAGTGATATCATCTCTAAATAATTCAAGGCCACTCTTCACAATCAAATTATAAATATGACATGCACATCTAATATGAAATATTTCAGGAAGTGGTGGGTGTAGATACAATTTTAATATTGTAATAGCAGCATTGTTGTTAGAAGCATTATCAAATGACACACACAAAAAATTTTCTGCAAGATTATAAAATATAGCAACTTCATGGATAGTATTACTTATAAATGCACAAGTATGACTTTGATGTTCATCATATTTAAAAGCAATAATACGTAATTGAGATACCACACTTCACTTGAATACTTGATATTTGATAATAATAATTTTGTAATGGCTAAATTAAATATTAGATGAAACTTGAAATAATAATAAATTGAGAATTTAAGAACAATAATCAATAATATCAAGAGAGAATTGAGAGAGAATTAGAGTAGTAAGAGAGTGAATTGTGAGGAAAAATAAAGAAGAAGGGGGGCTATTTATAGTATTTAAAAGGTTAAAATTATAATTTATAAAATATTAGGGGTGTGGGGGCTATTTTCTTAAGGGGGTAGGCCGAAATGGCCATTTCTGCAAAAAAGGGCCGTTGGCCAACGGTCATATTTGAATTTGACCGTTGGCAACGGTCAAAAAAAGAAAAAAAAAACCCATTAAAAGTCGGGCTGAACCGAGCTGTAGCCCGTTAAAAACCCGTGAATGGGTTAACGGGCTTAGCGGGTTTCGATGCACCGGTATCAAAAAACTGTTCGTTTGAAACTCGCTCCCCGCCCAACCCGTCCCAGCCCGCCCCCACGCTACAGTACCGGGCTGTAAATGGGTCAGCCCGACCGGATTAACATGTATAGCTTGGAGTGATCAAATCAATACCAGTATCTCTACAACTGGCTGATCAGATCACCATTTTGCCTGAGGGAATCATCAAGGATATTTTAGTACGAGTGGACAAATTTATTTTCCCCGTAGACTTTATTGTGGTGGATATGGAGGTAAACAAGGAAGTACCTCTAATTATGGAAAGGTCGTTCTTATGTACAGACAGAGATATCCTGGACATCTATGAAGATCAGCTCATGCTCAGAGTGGGTAACGAAAAAGTGGTGTTCCAGATGAAGATGATGATGAAGTACCCCAGTGATGAGGCGTCCATCTACTCATGTTTCAAAATGGATCTGGTTGAAGAATTGACTGAAAGTTACAAGTTTGATAAGTTTGTGCAGGATAATCTCGAGAGGTGTATTACTCAGTCTGGCACAGTGGAGGATGAAGATCCTACAATAAAGAAAGAGGCTGAAGCACTTGAAACTGAGGATCAAGAGGTCGGCAAGCATGAATTAAAAGAGGAGGCTTCTAGACCTAATGTGGAACTGAAAGTCCTTCCCACTCACTTAAAATATGATTTTCGTGAAACTCATAATTTTACTGTGATTATTTCTGCTGATTTGAAAGGTACACAGGAGCGAAACTTGTGGAACTACTGAAGAGGCACAAGAAGGCCATTGGATGAAGTATAACTGATATTCAAGGAATCAGTCCAGCAATTTGCATGCATAAAATCCTGTTAGAAGAAAATAGTAAACTAGTCTTGCAGCCCCAACGCAAGCTGAATAAAAATTTGGAGGAGGTAGTGCACAAAGAGATCATCAAATTGCTAGATGCGAGAGTCATATTTCCCATCTCTGACAGCCAATGGATTAGTCCAGTTCAAGTTGTACCAAAGAAGGGCGGCATGATGGTTGTGAGAAATGAAGATAATGAATTGATTCTGACAAGAACAATCACTGGGTGGAGAATGTGCATTGATTATAGAAGGTTGAATGATGCAATAAGGAAGGACCACTTTCCAATACCCTTTATTGATCAAATACTAGAGAAAGTGGCTGGACACGATTGCTACTGCTTCTTGGATGGGTACTCTAGCTACAATCATATACCCATTGCCCCAGAAGATGTTGAGAAGACCACATTCACATGCCCATCATGTATTTTTGCTTACAGGAGAATTTCATTTTGGTTGTGTAATGCACCTACCACTTTTCAAAGGAGCATGATGTCTATATTTTCCAACCTAAATGGGAAGTGTCTAGAAGTATTCATGGATGATTTCACCCTTTTCGGTGATGACTTTGAAGACTGCTTAAAGAACATAGAGCTCGTTCTTGAACGTTGTGAAGCCACACACTTAGTCCTTAACTGGAAAAAGTGTCATTTCATGGTAAAATAGGGAATTGTCTTGGGCCACAAAGTTATTGCATAGGGAATTGAAGTTGACAGAGCCAAGCTAGACGTAATTGCTAGACTCCCTCCACCAACTTCTGTGAAGGGGATAATGAGTTTTTTGGGACATGCGGGATTCTATAGGAGGTTCATCAAAAACTTCTCCAGCATTACCAAACCGTTAACTGCATTGCAAGCAAAGGATGCCATGTTTTTTTTCAATGTGGAATGCTTAAGAGCATTCGAATTGATAAAGGAAAAGCTGGTAGGTGCCCTTATTATGATGACACATGATTGGAGCCAGGCATTCGATATAATGTGTGATGCCAGTGATGTAGCTGTGGGGGCAGTTTTGGGGCAAAGAAAAAATAAGATGTTTAGGCCAATTTACTATGCCAGCAGAATGTTGAATGAAGCTCAAGTCAACTATGCTACTACTGAGAAAGAGTTCTTTGTTGTGGTCTTTGCTTTTGACAAGTTTAGATCATACCTAGTGGGGAGCAAAGTGATCATTAACACGGATCACTTAGCCTTGAAACATCTATTGAATAAAAAGGAATCCAAGCCGCGTCTAATGTGGTGGTTGTTGTTGCTCCAAGAGTTCGACTTGGAGATCAAAGACAAGAAAGGCACAGAAAATCAAGTCGCCGATCATCTATATCGACTTGAGAAACCTCCAGTTGAAACAGTTGCCGTGAGAGAAGAGTTCCCTGATGAGCAGATTTTCTCTATTGTTGCAATCTCCGAAAGACTACCTTGGTATGATGATATAGCCAATTCTTTAGCCAGCAGATGGTTACCTCGTGACCTCTCTCGTGATCAAAGAAGGAAGCTTTAAGGTAAGGTAAAAAGTTATTTTTGGAATGAACCTCTCTTCTTTAAACTGTGCATAGATGGGGTGATTCGAAGATGTGTACCTGAAGGAGAAATGGCAAACATTCTTTCTCATTGCCACGACGGAGCAACTGGAGGTAGAGTTGTTCAAAATCGAATCAAAATCATTAACTGGACCGAACAAATGGATTATTGGCTTATTGGTATCGGATTATCGGGGTAATGGATGGTGAACGAATTGAGATATTATAATTAATGGCTTAAAAGTTTGGGAGTGGATTACTCAATTTTCTTATTGGGTAAACCGTTAACTCGAGTAAACCGTTAAGGATTTTTATATTTACACTTTTACCCCTATGTATATAAAGTACTATTGAAAGTAATTTGTTGAATTGTCCGCTGGTTTTATCCGTAATAGCTGGATTGTCTGGTTTTATGTCCTTTTTTGTATGCATGCATCTAACAAATTAAAGTCTGATTTTCTGAATTTTTGATTTTACAATATGGATTTCTTGTGAAGAACGAATGTTACTGAAAGTTTGATTGATTCATACGTGTAAGAGTAGTCTTGAATACGAACTAGATTGGAACTTGGAAGAAGACTCTTCAATTCAAAAATAATGTTAGATCTTAGATGGTATTAAAAATTTGGTATTGATTTGAAACCGTTTGGTATTGATTGAATGAATCTTCAAACAAATTCTGTTTGGTTTAGACAATAAACCACTCGATAACCGCCTGATAATCGTTAATCTGATACCAATTTGCCCGTTGTATTATTGGATGGCTAGCGGATTACTACATTTATAATCCGATAACTGATAAGTTGAACCGTTAAGCGTAATTATATGCCTGATCCGCCCGATAAGCACCCCTAGCTGGAGGACACTACGGTGGAAATCGCACTGCAGCAAAGGTCATAGAAGCCAGTTTCTACTGGCCTACTTTGTACAAAGACGCTCGGGCGTATGTAGCTGCATGTGACAAATGTCAAAGGACATGTACTATGGCGCCACCCAAGAAATTAAAAACCACAAGTGGTCACGCGAGCACATCTAGGTCTCGAGCTTCTGCTTATGCTCGCCCGTATGATCGGAACATATTTGTCTCTTGGGAAGCCCAAGAACATTTGGAACAAAAGGCAAGCAAGAAGCCCATTCCGGAGAGGGGAATTGATATTGGGTCCCTCTAGAATGACTGCCCATGTGTGTATCATGAATTGATCAGGCGCGGTTTGAGGATATTCTTTGAAGAACTGGACGAAGCGGACTTAATAGTTGTCTGGGAGTTTTATGCCAACTGCCCGGAACATGACGCCCATGTCTGTAAGGTCAGGAATAAGAGAGTGGACTTCTCCAAAGGGCCTATCATTTGCCGGGATTCGTGGAAGATCCGGATACAGTTGACTACTATGACACACACAATAGACAACCATACATGTGGCGCATGTTCTTCGCCACCATTGGTGTGCCTGGCAAGGAGGTATTGTGGATCAAGGAGGGGCAAAAATTTCACTCGGCTTTGCTGACTTTTGAAGGGAAGTGTTGGCTCTTCATCATCAATAGCCGCATGTTGCCTTCAAGAAACACCACTGAGGTGAGTGGTCCTCGGGCGGTTCTGATTTGGTGCTTCGTCAATGGCCACGATTTTGATGTAGCTTGGATCCTTCAGTTCGAGACGTTGATTCGTTGTCCTGTGCAGAGGTATGGGTTCTTTTTCCCATCATTAGTCACTCGGTTATGCCGTGGGGCACAAGTACCGGAAAACATGGACATGGATGGAAAAGTGAAGCGCAAACATAAATTTTGGGCTGATAAGGTTGTAATAGGGAAAGAAACTACAGGGCCTGCAGAGGCGGTTAGTGAGGACTCTGATGCACCCGACGAGGGCAATGAGGGTCACGAGGAAGATGCCACTGCTTCTCCATCGTATGAGCAGGATGTTGAGGAAACCGCAAGTGGCGGATGGAGCACAAGAATGGGCGCTCTAGAGCAGGAGATGGCCGGGATGCATACCTCAACCACTGACTTGGGAGCTAGAGTGGACAGCCTCTCTACACAAAATGCCAAATCTAAGAAGAAGATTATGGCTTGGCTGCATGCACTTGGCCGGGCTTTTCATCTGGACCCCGGTACCGTCTCCAACACAGACTAACTTGATCAGGGAAGTTTCCTTCACCTTCGCACTTCTCATTGTGTGTCATGGGAACATTCCACCATTTAAAGTGTGAGGTGGGGAATAAGTATGTATATGTATTTTGTTTTTGGTAGTTTTAGTTGTTTTGTTTAGTTGATATAAAAGAATAAAAAATAAAAATAAAAATAAAAATAACTTTTTTTAAGGTAGTGTATTAATTTTTCCTTGGTTTTACTTTGTGCCGCGGTTCTTTTTCAAGGGTTTTACTTGAACCAGAGATAGTTGGGATTCTTTTCTTTCTTTTCTCTCTTGTTAGGAGTAGGTACCTTGAACTCTGATTTGAATGAAAAGGGCAACGTCTAATTACTCTTTCATGCCTTGAGAATAGTGAGTGCTATAGTTGTGACGCTTAGGCTCAGTTTTGACTCTTGCATAAGTACCCTAAAATTGTATGATCTTAACTGTGCTTAACTGATTTGATTAGAGTGTCTTGATGAGTCCAATCTTGAGTGAGTTATGTGCCATGTGTGTGAGGTTTTTTGTGCTATTCATTGCATTGCATTTGATGTCCAAAACTTGCCCTGTGTGTTTGCAAAGCGAAATGGTAGTTAATTCAGTCTTGGAAGTGATATAGGCATTTCTTTGTTGAGCCAGTATATGCCTTATCCACCTAATTGTTATGTATCCTAGTTAACCCTTTTGAGCCTTTTATCATTTTTTTTTGGCAACCACGTTATAAGCCTTAACCAGTTGTTTGAATTAACCCACTATTTGAACCTTTGACCTCCCATGAGCACTTGAAATTATTGTGAACGTTGTAAAAGTTGAAGTGGGTGTGGTTGGTTTGGATTTTGAGTGGAACTATTAAAATAAGGAGAAATGTGCACTATTTTGAATAAGATCCACTTGAATTGAAAAAGAAAGCTTATATCAAATAATAAGTGCATAATTGTGAAAACTATTTATTGATAAGTGGTAACTCTTGATGTAATTGTGCTTAAAGAAGTTGGGAGTTAATGTATATTGATGTGAAGGTGGAGTTATGGTTTGACATAAGTGTGGGGTTTTGAATAATAAATTGTATGTATTAAAGTACTTAGCGAGGTGTACAACCAATTAAAGTCCTACTTGATCCTTGACTGAATGAGCTCGATTAGTTGAATAGGACACTACGGGCAAGCCTATGGTTCGTCTTTTGTGGCATATGAATGTTATTTCTGAGAGTGAGTGAATTCTTTCTATATTGAGTTCCTAATTGTTCTTAAATTCTATTGTGTGTGAAACTACTCTCTTTTGTTGTGAGGGCACTTGATTCATGAAGAAAAGGTAATTCTTGATCTCTATGTTAGAGTAATTGAGCGAGTTGTAAATAATGCGTGTTACTTGTGAGTCAATTGTTGAGGCTGGGATGTTATGCTTTTGTGCTTAGTCTATTTTAAATATTCTTGGCATGATGAGTTATAAGAGTTGTTAAAAAAGATCATGTCTTTATAAAGTTTAGTTTGATTGCTCGAGGACGAGCAATGGTTTAAGTATGGGGTGTTGATGGTAGGCTATAATTACATATTTTGGCCATTAATTACACTCTAATTCGCTACACTTCACTAGTGTTTGAGCTCTAAATGGTATTATTTTGCACTAAGTGTATGTTTTATGCTTTGTAGGAGCGACTCCGATTTATGATGAAGTTGTGGAACTAATTGAGCTATTATGGAGCTCTGAAGTCTGAGTAAAAGTCGTGGATTAAGTTGGGATCATAATCAAGGTTCAACGGACAATAATGCACTTAGCGAAGAGGAGCGAAGAATGAAGCAGGAAGTCACCCAGGTGTGCGACCACATGCGTCATCGCGCACCTGGGCCCGCAAGTGAAACAGAAGAATGCCCAAAGTGCACGGTCGCGCACGTGGGCGCGCAAGTGGTGCGCGATCGCGCACATCCTGTCCGGAAAATTTCCCAAGCCTATTTTTATAATTTCGGAGGCAACTCTTCTGGACTTATATGAAACCCAGCTCGCCTAAAAAGAGGGCAGCTGAGGATTTTGGGGAATCTTTAACCTAGAGAAGATTGGAGAGCCACTAAGGAAGAAGACTAAAGAATTCTTCAAGATATCAACCCACACTTGGTACAATACGAGAGTTTGTATAAATCTTTAGAATTGATGTTTTCTTTATTCTTAAACTTATTTGAGATAACCTACTCCATTGTTATGGAGTAATTTCCATTTGGGTGTTCATAGATATGGTATTTCAATAACTGGACAAGGGATTCGATTCTTGATACTTGCTAGAATTAATTGATGGAGCTTGAATTTATATTGTGGAGTTAATTAGTATTTTGCTTAATCGAAAGAGAAGTTCGATATTAATTTTTTGCACATCGTATGCTTTAGTTTAAATTCACGATTCAAATAGGTAATCGATGGAGCCTCTTGAATTGTTGATTGAACGAGAAAATAGGGAATATTCGTGAGAAGTTACCCTTTAGATCATAAACATTATTTTTTTAATTCTTGCAATTGTTTATCATGCTTCAATTGGGTTAATTACTGAACTAGTGTTTAATCGAGAGAGTAATATTAGCTTCAAGAGTAATCTGATAATCGGTTGAATTCGTAAGAATCGATCGTATTATAGAGTGAATTAGCTCGAGAATTGGATTCCGAGTCAGTTATCGTGCACCTATCGAGTCAATTACCCTTATTTTTCTCATAAATATTTATTCGTGCTTACTTGCTCTTTTTAGTGATCAATTGTTATTTGCTTGAACTTTAATAGTTAATCGTAGTAATAGATATCCAACCAAGTATTAATTTTTCTAGATAGTAATCAACTGGAGATTATTCAACACTATTTAATTCCAATCCATGTGGAGACGATAATTTATCTATACTATCTTTGACTAGCGAGCACAATTTAAGTGCGTGTTTTGCACTCGTCAGACACCAATTTTTTTCTTCTTTACTTGAGAACCATCGCTACAATCAACATCGACTGGTTGAGTCTCTGTGTTAGGCACAAATTCACGTCGGCTTCCCCCTAACTTAGAATCCTCAAAAACTTTAGCTTTTTCCTTATCATTCACCGTACCAGCTATGACTGGTTCGGAATTTATTTCGGGTAATGACTAGTAGGGAGTTCCATCGACTGACAAAGCATTAATATTGTTGCCTTTTCCACCCTCTAATTCTACATTTTCAGTTATGTTTTCAACACAACTACTGCTAGGGTTAGGACTAAACACAGATGGAGAATCAGAAAATAATGAAAAACTAGGACCGGACATGTTTGAGGCAACAGATTCAACAGCTACTTGGGTTGAAGAATGATGTTATGCACGTCGCCACCATCTACGTACACAATGCTTCCGACCCATAGTGAAAACAACAACCCACATACATTGATTCACAAAAGTACAAAGAAAAACACAAAAATTCTATGATTTTAAAAACCCACTTTCACTAAAATATACTTTCACATCCAAAAATTTCGTGCAGAAATTACTATTAGACGAAGAGATAGAATGAAATCTGAAGAAAAAATTCAAAAGTCGAATCACTAAATGCTGGGTGAAATATGGTTTCTCATGGTTTGGCTATGGAGGTTTTGAAACTAACTCTGTAGCGTTAAAGAACGAAAACAAATTAAATGAGGCATTAAATGACGGTGGGTATGGAAATTCGCTAATTGCGTGGGCTGCTGGGTGAAATAGCTTTGGCCGAGTATGGGAATCCGCTAATGTGTGGGTCGTGTAAATAGTCTGGGCCGCATGGATAGGAAAAGTAAATAGTTGGAACCTGGGTATTAAAGGGTAAATAGTTTGGGCTTAATAGGTATAAATTGAGATTTTCTCTTTATAGAGAGGGTACTCATTGTGTGGTAAGTTAAAACTCCATATGGTTGAATCGTGCAATAATTCATTTTCTCTTATATTCTTTCAAGACGGATGTCGGGTCTAACCCATGTTGGGTCTAACCCATTTAAGCCATGTCGCCTACGAATGACACTGAGCCATGGACATTAAAATGCTAAAAATTACGTTGAATGGACTTTTTTAGAACGATTATTTATGTTTTGACCATATTAAGATACTTTTGATAAAACAGCTCCACTGCCAGAATTTTAAAGTCTCTGTCAAAATTTTGAAAGACGCTGCCAAATCTTTTCTATATGTAAGATTTTGATGACTGCCATGTTTTGCTGCAAATCTTGGTGATCCTCATATGAAATATTCTGGCGATTGTCATGTTTTGTGATAAATTCCAGTGATCATTATATGAAAAATTCTAGCGATTGCTATATTTTTGTGAAAAATCCTAATGATCAGCATATTAAAAATTTTGGCGCTTACATGTTTTTGTGGCAACTCTGTTGATTACCATATCAAAAATTTAGGCGATCTTCGGGAGCACTTTCCAAAATTCTAGGGAGGGTATTTTTCTAATGCTTTTCTATCGTAGACAAAAAATTAATAGTAACACTGAAGTGCCCTATTTTTGCCAATTCCCCTGCCCTATGGTCTCTTACTTATGGTCCAACTTTATAATGTCTTGGTCCAATATAAACAATTAAAAGAAAGGCCCAATTTATTCTTGGTCCAAGCTTATGTCTAGAATTTGGTATTACCAAATTATATAAACAATTTTGGACCCCTAAAAATGAAAATAATTCACAAGAAAATATTAACCGTACACATGGAATTATTGCTCAAAATGAAGTGGGCTAATTAAATTGAGATAGTATTATGCCGAATCAGAAGTATCGACTAATGGTAAAATTTTGTAAAGTTCAGAGCTGAGACTCAATAAAGGAAGACTAAGCCCTTCTCTTTCTGATCTGGGCCCATCGTACTGCAAGCCCATTCTGATGATCAACTAGTACTGTTAATTTGTTAAGGAAGAGGGGAAAAATGGGTTAATTTGACTAAATTGAGCTAAAAGCCTGAACCTATAGAATTAGCTGGCTATTTTAGCATATGTTATTCCAAAAAATAATAAACCCTATGTAAAAGATATTTATGTCATCTACTTATTATTTTAGTGTGAGTCGGCTACAAAGAAGTTTTTTTTTTTACTAACACCAAGAGGTATGGTAGGATAAATAACCCTCAATCCTTAATGTGATTGTAGCATGAATTTAGATTAATCCGATCAATGAGTATTTAATAGCATATGATTAGATGTCTTCCATTCTAACCCCCCCCCCCCCCCATAATGGAATAAAAAAATTTAAAAATGTATGAAATACATATTATATGGATGTCCACTAATTAAATATAACTCTCACTACCCTTCTCCATTATGTAGATAATCCCCATTACTTCTCACCATTATAGTTGTAACTTTCACACCTCCATAACCTTCCCTCATGATCTCACTAGTTAATATCATGTTCTCACGCAGTATATTTTCTTTTTCCCATCTATATCTCTTGTCTATATATTTTCTTATTTTATATTGTTACTTTGAACTTAGTTTTCTAACACATTATCAGCACGAGACTCTAACCAACTGAGTTTGATTTCTTCCTTCTTCAAAAATTTCTCTATAGAAAATGGAAGAGATGGTATCACCATAAATTAAAGATGCAATCGGATGAGAACTCACGCAGTATATCTGATATCAAAATATATGTTGGTATAGCTTAAAAGTTACATTGGCACAACTTTCAGCTTATGGTAAGGCACAAACCTTTATGCTATATTCCATTATGTTTCTGATAAGATATAGTTTGTGTAATTTTAGTTTATGCAATTGTACTTTATGCATTTACATATCCACAAATATGTTACAACCACCAAATAAGATATGACAAAAAAAAAATGCACGTCAAATAGTCTTGTGTAGATTAGTTCTTAAATCAGAAACTGCCTATGATCAATAATTAATAAAAGTTGAGAAGTTATGATTTTAGATACATAGTAGATGAGCTTTATTTTCATGAATAGTAGGCGGTGCTTGCATAAGAGATGCACTTCATTGTAATTGTCACTCATCTCCTGGGTTATATTCCTTTTTCTAAAAAAAAATAATAGTAACCATTTATATTAACCACAATGCATTTCTTTTTGGCATGATTGCAGTGGAGGTAAGTAATGTTTCTTTGCAATTTTATCTAAGTTCATTTAAATCTAGAAGTGATATTAATTTTACTCACAATGACAAACGAGTGACTTTGTCCCTATAACCACCAAAAGTGGTAGGCTCGATATCGCATTGGTAGAGGGTAAAGCGGGGGTTTGAGACTCAATTCATTATGGCCTAACATGCCTTTATATGGGAAGGATATTGAGTTTGAGTCCTAATGCACCGTATTGATGATATAATGATGACTAAAAAAAATAATATATTTTTCATGAAATGTCCCATTTGATTTGCTACATTCTTGAAGTGAATATGGCAGCGATGCATAATAAGTCTAAATGAAGACAAGTGATTGACGAATGAATGTGAGCGTGCCAAAGACCAAAATAATAATAGTTATCATTATGATAATTATAAAAAAAAGAACGATAAGGGTTCTCAAAATAATCCTTCAAATGTGAAGGAAATTTGTATCAATATGGTCTGTAAATATGAGGCACCTTCAGATGATTATGGTTCATTCTTTGAAAATGTGACTTGTGATAGACATTGTACAGTGGTGGAGCCAGGATCTCCGCGAAATGGGTTCAAGAAAAAAAAGATCGTAGCTAGTGGGAATTGAACCTATGACTTTTCAACGATTTTGAACCCCCTTAACTACTAAGCTACACTTTTGGGTTGTGTCAAGGGGGTTCAAAACTTAATATATAGAGGTAAAAAATAGATTTTGCCTTATATATATATAGTATAATTTTTCAGCGAAGGGGGTTCGGGTGAATCCCCTTCCACCCCCCTAAATCCACCCCCGGCATTGTAAATGCATACTTATTCCTAAAAGTGAATGTGGAAATATACATGTGATATAAACTATGCATAAGAATGTGCTTATGCATGGTTGAGTAAATACTACAACTCATTTATACGGGAGGTTTGAGAGAAAGAAAGATAATGAACATTACAATGTGGTTACATAAATATGTCATTGGTCGCGTACATGTGGTACGCCAAAAAAGATTTGTCGTGCCTTATAAAAAGTTATTAAAAGCAAACTTAAAGCAAGAAATAATTTTGCTTATGATGATTTTGACCATGATAATTATTATGATATGATTTTCTCCCTGAAGGAGACATTCACCATATGGATGGTGTGAATTGTGATAAAAATCTTGTAGTATAAAATCAATTAAGAATCCTGGAATAACTAATTTATTACTACCCCGATGAATAATATTATTTATGACATTGATATTGTAAAAGTCTCAAAAGAAACTTTTTGAGTTTCAAATATATTAACCAAAGTAGTTGGCATATTGAGACTATAAATGAAAGGAATATTGAGTCATATTACTATAATCATATTGACTTTTCTTCTATTGTACTACACAAGTATAAGCATGATGATGGAATCATGTGCCACAAGTAAACAAGAGGTTTACTGAAATAAATATTAGTTGGCATGAGCGGTTAGCTATCCCGGTTCAATTATGATGCAAAATATTGATTGAGAATTGCATTCGCATATATTGAAGAAATAGAATATTCTTCAAGAATTCTCTTGTGTTGTTTATTCTCATGATATACCAGCTAAGGTTGGGATTGAATCCCTTGATTTCTAGAACAAATAAAAGGTGATATATATATGGGCCTAGTCACCTGCTATGTGGACCGTTTACTATTATATGATTTTAATAGATACATCCATTGTATGGTCACATGTGTATTTGTTATTAACTTGTATTTTGGATTTTGCAATGTTGCTTGCTTAAAATATTAGAGCACAGTTTCAGAATATAAATTATGATGATTTATCTTGATAATATTTTTAAATCCAAGTTGGTTTAGCAAATATTGTATGCCTCCAATTATAACTAAACCATTGGTTATGAGAACAAAACTTCCAAAAATAAATTTGGTATGAGGTGTATTATTTAATAAACAACAGCACTTGTACGCATCTAGCAACAAGTTATGATAATTTTTCCCTATCACAATTGGTCCAGGGTCAGGAAATAAATAATTTCCATCTAGAAATATGGATGTGTCATATAATTTAATTGTTCATCCACAATACACAAAGATGGATCCCCAAGAAAGATTGGGGATATGTGTTGGTGATCCCAACATTAAGGGGAGAAAATGGACAGTTGAAAAAGTAATACATGAAATGAATTATTATAAGTACACCTAGATTATTGTACAAAAAATGAACTTGAAGTTTAAGTGATAATTCATTTGCAAAATATTATCAGGCGCATTTGGACCCAAAATTAAATATCATATTTTAACTGCTAATGCTCCAAATAGAAAGTCCATGATGGACAAAATCTATAGCACGTATAAAGCGTAATAGACTAATTGGTTGCAAAGATAAAACTCCTTGAAGAAGGAGTGGAACAAATAATCAAGATGGTCATAATAACGAGGCAAGTACTCTAGAAGAGCACCACGACATAACACTTCATAAGACCTCACGGGAGAGGCTCATGTACATAAAAATAATAAGATAAACATATCTCAATAAGTTATATCTTTATTGGGTAACGATGGAACCAATATAAAATGATTCGACGATATTATTGATATAATGTAGCTCAATATTATTAATATTGACGAGGATCTTGAGCTCAAATCTTTCATGAATTTTGGAAGATAAATGATTGGCCAAATGAAAAATACGCAATGTAAATTGACTTCACCTGAAAAAATAAAGTTGGACGGATAGTCCCAACACCTGAAAGTATAAAGCAGTGGAGGTATAAATGTATTCTTGTGCGAAAAGTTAGATAAAAAAATCAAGTCGATATACATAAAAACGACTTGTGGCACAAGAAGATTTGTAAATATCCTGGCATTGATTATATGGAGATATGTTCTCTTGTGGTGGATTCAATAATTCCAGGTTTTGGTCAAACAATACATTTGATATGCGTATAATAAAAATTCTTGACAGATTTAAATTGTTCTAAAGCATATTAAGGTTCTCAAGAAACTTATTAAATAAAGCTTAAGCAAATTCTTATGTGGATTAGAGCAATCATGTCATACATGATTTATTTTTGTGTCTAGTGCAATTGGTACACTAATGTATCTTGCTAGAACCATGAGTACTAGCAAGACATAGTTTTACTCATATGTGGAGATATTGATATACAATTAGCATTATATTGTAAAAGAAATCCTTGGTATAGATTTATTTATTCTAATAATACTGTCAAGATTTTGTTGGTTATGTAAATGTAGGCATTTCTTGAAGTTAGTTTTTCAAACAATTTATTTGTACGTGAGGGTAATACTACTTTATGATATTCGACAACATGGTCAATTATTAATACTTATTCAAGTCATACCAAGATACTAGCAACTTATAAAACAAGTGACTCAACACACATTAGATGTGCGACTTTTCTTTGAAGAGAAGGTTCCAATAATATTAAAGACGATGCTGCTTGCATAGCTCAAGTGAAAGAAAGATATATTGAAGGAGACAAAATAAAGTACGTTTCGTCAAAGTTTTTTTGCAGACACAATCTTCAACATAATGATGAAATAGATATTCAACAAATTCGTTCATGTGATAATTTGGTTAATCTGTTCACTAAGGCATTGCCAACCTCAATGTGTAAGAAGTTGAAATACAAGATTGAAATGCATCGTCTCCCTGAAATAAAGTGATGTTTTCATCAGGGGGAGACAAATACACGATGTACTCTTTTTTCCTTAGCTAAGATTTTATCTCACTGAGTTTTCCTAGCAAGGTTTTTAACGAGGCAACAAACAATGTGTATTATAAAATATGTGTACTCTTTTTCCTTCACTAAGATATTTTTCGAGAGGATTTTGCACATTATTTATGGACATCCAAGGGGGAGTGTTATGAAATACATATTATATGGATGCTCACTAATAAAATATAACTCCCACTACTCTTCTCTATTATGTAGATAATCCCCACTACTTCTCACCATTATAGTTGTAACTCCCACACATCCATAACCTCCCCGTGATCTTCCTTCATGATCTTATTAGTTAATACCATGTTCATGATATCCCTTTGTATTACCTCAATATCATCATATAAATGGAAGGTTTGGGCATCACATTATACACACTTAGAAAATATATACTTGATGAAATAAAAAAGTTCTCTCTTTCCCCTCTATATCTCTTGTCTATATTTTTTCTTGTTATATATTATTACTTTTAGCTTAGTTTCCTAACACCAATATTTGCCTTTTCTAAAAAAAAAAAGATTCCAAACTAATGCAGATCCATGGAGTACAGTCAAACCTCTCTATAACAAGATCCCTATATAACAACCATTCACTATAAAAACCAAGTTTTTCTCAGAACTGATTTTTTAAGTTATATTTTACCTCTCTATAACAGTTTTTTACTTATAACAATAACAACAACCATATTTATAGCAGAACGCTCTTTGTAAAATTACCCATCTATAAAAACCATATAGAATCTTAAGATTACTAATAATAATTCTAAAAATATGCACACAATATTTTCCATTAATTAAAGTTTCTATCTTGCATAAGATATAAGATTTGAAGATTTTCACACGATATATTTTTCATTGGACAAATTTCAAAAAGTATTTAGATAGAAAATTTAACTATTTACCTCTTAGATTGTCTTTAGGAAAAAGTTATTGAATACCTTTGTGCTGAAAATTTGGACACGAATCTTCGCCAATTGAAGCGTTATATCGTTATTAAGAGAATGAAATCTATGAAACAAGCTACAATTACAAAATTCTTCCATCAATCTTGAAAGAGTTTATATTTCGAGGTAACTTTAAAATATGTCTTAGAGTTTAAATCTTTATACGTTTAGTTATGAATTTATTAACAATGTATTAGTTTTGTTTAATATTTAACGAGTGAAATATGCATATCTTTTAAGCTTTTAAATTTAAATAATTTTTTTATCTTTTATATGTAATATTAAAAAAGGAAAAATAATTAATTTTTGAATAATTTTATCTATATCAATCAAAAAATATTTAAACGTGAAATACTGGTTATAGTTGCATAATAATCATTCATTATAAAAATAAAAAAAATATTAGAACAAACAAGGTTCTTATGGACTCTATATAAAATATTTCAACATCCTCACAAGCACGTGCAGTACACGTGACCAGACAACAGTGATTTTCATCACAAAAAGGCAAAAGCCGCACAAGGCAAAACCCTAAGCTAATATAACTAACAGTAGAAACCTCGGCCACTTCCCTTTCCCCTTTCCCTCTTTGTTTCACAGATCTTAGTATCAACAAAAATGGCGACAACAGGGAAGAAAACGAAGAAGACCCATGAGAGTATCAATAATAGGTTAGCTCTGGTAATGAAGAGTGGCAAGTACTCTCTTGGTTACAAGACTGTTCTCAAGACTCTCAGGAGCTCCAAAGGTTTCCCCTTTTTTCTTTTCTTTTTTTTTTTTGTGCGGAGAATTTGTGTCATTTATTGTAATTAAATAGGGAATAAAATATGGTTGGGAAATTGCAGGGAAGTTGATATTGATATCTAACAACTGCCCACCATTGAGAAAGTCAGAGATTGAGTACTATGCTATGCTTGCTAAAGTTGGTGTTCACCATTTCAATGGAAGTGAGTGTCTTTTCATCAATTCTTTAATTTTTATTATCTTCCAGTATTTGGGGTTGATTTATGTAGGCATTAATTCTGTACATTTTAGCAATTGAAAAATCTCAATTTTTTGTGTTTTTCTAACTCCAAGTCTACTTGATATACTATAAATTTGTTGATATGCTGAAGTGGAGGTGCTGAGACCTCTTTTAACTTATCATGTAGGGAATTTTTGTTTATTAGTAGGGATTTTAAGTTTTTAAGGATCTTAAAAGATGAGATCAGACAGTTCACTGAAATTTCATCTTTGTGAGATTGTCAAAATCAAAAGCTTTTCATTCAAAAGATTTAAATTGGAATTGAGATTTTTACCTGTCTTTGCATTTTGTTTTGCGAAAATGAAACGTAGGTAAGTGCTCAGTAGTTTATCTGCAACATAATGTTGGTGGGCTAGGGGTGCTGAGCAAGGGCGGTGTAGCATTTTAGGGACGGGTTCAATTGGACACATAACATTCGGCGCAAGCATAAATTTACTTATAAAAATCCACTAAAATTGCATCAAATAGTAGATATAAACCCATAGTTTTGAAAATATAATGGGTTCAATACTAAGAACCTTATAGGTTGAACCCATAGAGTTTAAATCTTTGATCCGCCTCTGGTGCTGAGCTCTATTAGTCAGTGCAATGTTGATATATTAAAAGTAACTTCTACTAAAAGTCGTACCTGGTATATCTTTGTTTGCGGAGGTATTGCATTTCTATGTCATTTCTTCAGAGATCGGAAGAGAATAATCAACGTTGCATTAGATAAGCAATTGGAGGCGCAGGGGGTTGGGGTTGGGGGTGCTGGAATGTTTTACCTGTCAGTGTCGAGTAACATTCTGTGATTTTGTTTTTAGACTAAAACAAGTATTTTGGTGACTTCTTATGTATATGTTCCTTTTCCGTTGCAACTATTTTGCGTGTAGACAATGTTGATCTTGGAACAGCATGTGGGAAGTATTTCCGTGTGTCATGCCTCAGCATCATTGACCCAGGTAAAGTGTGTTTGAGATCTTCAATTGCAGTTTTGTGAAATGTTATTGCGAGTCAAGTACTACAGGGAAGCTCTCAGTTTGGCTTACATGTGGTAATAATGTTGTTTCAGGTGATTCGGACATCATCAAGTCTCTTCCTGGTGATCACTAAGAGATATTCACCCGGTTTTTTTAAACCATTTTACTGAGTTGAGAAAATCTGTACTATCTTTTTATTCTTGTATTTCGGGGTTATACCAAAGATTATAGAGGATCTTGGTATTATCTAGTTATGTTGGTTTTATCATTTCTCCAGAAGTTATGAGGCCAGGTACATTATGGTTTATTCACAGATCAATTTTCCTTATACTACCATTTTGCATTTCTGAATGAGTTCAGTAGATTTTCCTGTCATTCCATATCTCTGTCTGTTTAGCTTCTTCGTTTGCCATTATTTGAGGTTCAGACTCTATAATGTGTGTACTATGGAGTACCGACAGATTATCTTAGCTGTTACATCAATATTGTTTCTGTGAAATCTTACCCTCTATTCACTTGTGGGATTACACTGGGTTTGTTGTTGTTGCCTTCTCCTGTACAAGGATTGAATCAAAGATCCAGAGCCAAGCCAAAACATACGGAGTACCAAGAGGTACTAACATTCTTGTCCATTGTCGAAACCTTCATGAACTTTTGTCATAAGCTTTTGAGGATCATAGTCCATCGACCCTCATCTCCCTCAGTCCCTTATATAACAAACGAAAAATGGTGGGGTAGTAACAGCAATAATACTTCATTGACTACATTGTTAAGGTTTCGGAGATCTTAATTAACTCGTGAAAATCTCTGCTCTGTAATTCCTACATCTAGTAGTATCATCTGTTGGTAGTATTCAAGTCATGTTTGGTGCAAAAGCTAATAAAACTGTGTTCAAATTTAGTAGTAGTACCTTTAATATGTTTATTTGTTGGGTAAGGGAGAATACCAACCTAAGTGAAGCCCAGTATTGTGACTTACACAAACAACCCTTAAAGTGGATGGTCTTGATTTTTTATCTCCGCTTGTTCCATGGGCAGAACTTTAAGTTTTAACACGTATTGCCTCTTGCTTGACCCGTGGGTAACACTTTTAACTTTTGAAGTTCATGGGCAAGAGGTGAAAAGTTAAAAGACCACCCCCAAATGAATTTAGCTAAACATTGAAAAAAAGAAGAGGAAGTATCAAGTATGATAATTCCCTTTCAGTAACTTTTTAAAATTTCCCTTTCAGTTAAAAAGAATAAGAATTGGAAGTTCATGCCTGTATTGTTTCCTTTAGCTTTCTTCTATACTTTTTATCCCGTTTTGCTTGATCAAACTTCTTCTTTCTATTGTTTCATTAGTCTCAAAAGTTTGATTGTAACTTAATTATTTGGTTCAAGGCATTGATTGAATTGCCGCAATTCTAAAATTCTATATTTTAAATAATCAAATTTTTATTTTAATTGATTTGAAGTCTTTTTACATATTTCCTGCTTTAATTACTTAAAAATATCTATTATTTTCTGTAAAATAAAAATATCAATAGTAAGTAATTATAGGTCTATAAATATGATTCTAAGGATGTGTTTGGTAAGAAGGAAAATACTTTTTAGAAAATATCTTTCAATTTTTTCATGTTTGGTTGGCTAAATGTTTTGAAAAATATTTTTAAACCCTCATCTCTACCCCCACTCTCCACCCACCACCCACCACCCCCCGTTGGTCACCCTCATTGCTACCACGGCCCCTAGACCCCCTCCTGCTATCGTCCTCCGCCCTTATCCATTTCGTCTCCCATAGTTTTTGCCTATATTATATATTTTTCAAAAAAAAAAATTCTGCTACTTATCCACAAACTAGAAAATAAGTAAGAAAATCACTTATTCTTTCATAAAATATTTTTCAAGAAAAATATTTTTCGTCATACCCAACACACTCTAAGTATCTGAATATTTTGAAACTCTAGAAAATAAATTGCTCAAGACTTTTAGTCGTATGTATTATTCAAATCTACTTGAAGTAAGTATTTATAACATATATACCAAGTTACCAACCTTAAAAGATTAAGGGCGTTATTAGAACTTCTTTTAAGAAGTTAAGAGGAAAACAAAATGGAAGATCAGTGTCAAAGGTTGAAGTCTTCCAAGTTTAGTGCCAGATAACCCGTTCAAGTCTCTGAGTAGACAACTTTTGCTTGATAATACCTCCTCCACAATTGGAGTAATCCAGCTTTTATAAACTTAATCGCGTGAATTTGTTGTTTACGTAACTCGTTTATCGCCTATCATCATCACCTTATTTAATTTGTGTTTTGGCTGATTGATTATTCTAGCAGCTTATGCAACTAATATTTAAAAATATTGAAACCCCTAATGATTGTTTGCTTATGTTTGACTGATTAATTAGCTTATAATAGTCTTTATAAAGAAACATTTTTAAAAAACCCTGTGACGTTCAGCTGAAATTTGTTGGGATTAAAAGAATAATATAAGAGCTTTATTTGGCTGGTGGCTACGACACTTGTCTTAGGGACGATCTTTGTTGATGGAGTTGGGATCTCGTCATAGATTTTTGACGGGTTTAGAATTTGCTTTTTCTATCAAATTATTAGCTTGGTTTAAGGATTTTTTTGTTTTTGTGTGAAGAAACTGAGTTAAAGTAGGATTGAGAAATAATTAGATATTGCTCATTAGGATAGTGCGTAACACCAGATTCGGGCCAAAGTTAATATTAAAATGGATTTCTGCTGTGATAAAATTAAATTTTTTGTAAAATAGTGTTTATGGTCAAACCTTTGTCCCTTTGCTCCAAAATTAAATGTAACCTTTTCGTTTAATTTCTCTTATAAGATAATTCCTAAATTCTCTTGTACTTCGCAAAAGATACTGCTGATATTGGCTCATAGACGAGTCAGCTTTGTTACTCTGGAATTAAATATAGAATACCCAAACGTTGTCCCTGTTATTATGCCCAAATAAACAATTATTCTAGTGATTTTAGTTTAAATAATGAACTTTACTATATAATAGCAAAACTAGAAAAATCTTTAAATCATCAATAAACTCTTGGCAATGCCAATTACTGAAATATTAACAGGCAGAACTGAACCATAAGTGTCCTACAATCAGGCCAAGAAGGTGCCTAAACACGTGCCGCCCACGTGTAAACCTACATGGCTAGGTGTACACGGACATGCCACCTAATTAACACATTCTGTCAAATATATAAACGATACAAATTAAGGTTCATTTGTCTTCCTTTTATTTTGCAAAAAAACAACTATCCCAAGCCCCACTTCATTCTTCACTTTTAAAAATAATAATATTATATTATATTACTAGTACTAAAGTAGTACCATGCTAGAACTAGACTATCATCAATCATTGACATCTCATTATAAAAGTTAAAGTTAGCAGTTTCAAGATATTTTTCCAACTTTTTCTAATGATCTCTAGGTTGTTTTCCTAAAACTTCTCCATATATTATTTTCTATATTTATTATTATTATAGGGAGAAAGAGAATAGTAAGTGAAATATCAAGTGTACATTTTTTATCTCCTAGATTCTTGTCCTCCTTATGTAGGGATTATTGTTAAGGTTAGTCTGGAGTTTGTGCATTCAAATTCTTAATTAGCTTTACCATACTTCACTTGTAGTAGGCAAGTAATTAATATACTTAGCTTATTAGTAACTTACTTTAATTTCAATTGACAAGTTATTCAATAACTTGATGATGTCAGGCCGTCCTTATCTGTTAAATGAGTAGGAATAATATAATATATAGAAGAATATTATAAATACCATATATTTCAATATTTATATCTAACTATATTAGTTTATCATGATAAGTAATTAATTAGAGTGAGGATATACATCACATTGTATATAAGAATACGTGTCATTTGGTGTAAGCAGTAATTTTCTTTTACCATAGGCGAACTCCTCTTTGAACAAGACTAGTGCCCTCGTATCTTCTTAAAAATGCATATTAATCTCATGCTTCATTCTCTTGACCCTTAATTAGATAGTCACATTGTTTAATTACCTTCAGTAAATCCCGGAATAGAGTTTTACCATAGCCAAAAAAATCAAATCCAAAATTCCAAAATTCTCTGCTAACCCCACAAATCCCTTAAATGAATAGCCCAATCCCCGGAGATTTCATGAGCAAACTATTAGCTGTCACTGCCAAAATATATTTTTCCCTTTCTTCAATATATTCTTCTTTTCTCGATATTCCACCCCCCTACCCCACCTCACCCCCTTATATATATATACACACACCCCTCTCTTCACCTCAAAATCTCCATTACCCCATGCCATGCAAAAACCTTCATCACATCAAAAACCTCCAAATTCTCCTCTTCCCAAAACCCCTTTAGATTTTTCTCTTTTTTCTCCCATGCAATCATCAAAAAATGAACATTCACTAGGTTTGGCTGATTATGTTGGTGTTGAGAGCTATGTTGATTTAAAATCTGATTTGAATTTGGAACCCTATAAGTGGTTCAGCGGCGGCGGTGGCGGCGGCGGCTTCGAGAGAAGGGAAGAAGAGAGAATGGCGATGAAGAGAGAGAAGCAGAAGGAGAAAATAGAGAGAGAATATCCGCCGTCAATACCGTGGCTGTCGCACACGGAGAATTTGCCGACTTCACAAATGCCGTGGGTTATGAAGAGGTATTATACACCTGACGGCCGATTGATTATCAAAGAAGAGAAAGTAAAAAGGTTTGAGTATTTCGAGGCTCACCGTACTAATGGGCGATTAATGCTTAATCTGGTTCCATTAAACGACGACGTTTCGTGTTCCGACGACGATGATGATGTTGATGTTGATGAGTGTGTGAAAGAAGAAGAGAATTGTGATGATAGCGTTGTAACGGGCGGTTGTGATCGGGTAAAGGTTGATCGGACGGATGGGAATGAATCGGCATTGGTGAATGGTGGTGGTGCTCCGGTGATCGGCGGCGGTGGAAGTGGAGGAGGAAGCAAGTGTTCGAGTTTATTTACGTTTGGTGTAACTGTACCGGCGATAAGACCAGTTCATACATAACCACCCACCCACAATTGTTGACGTATCTCTTATGACAAAATAAGGCCTTTTTTAAGTGTTTTAAATTCTTTTTTTATTTAGTTCAAAAGGAACAAAAATCTTTTGTCTGGATTTTATTAATTTTTTATTAATTTAAATTTAAAATTTTGTTGTTTAATTATCCCTTTATGCTGCATTTCTGGAGTGTCGCTTAAGGCTACTGAGTAAATTATGTTAGGTGTATTTGGTAAGGCAGGAGTTTCTTATTATTACTTCAACTAAAACTTACACAATAACATTACTAATATTTAATATTTTCATAAAAACACTGTTATAATATTATTACTAATATTTATTATTTAAAATTTTCATAAAAACACTACTATGTAATTTACTAACTTTATTATCAATGTTTAAAAGATGATTTTTTGGCAGTTATTTTCTATCCTAACCAAATATGAAAAAAAATTCTGAAAATATTTTTCAGAAAGTTACATATGTTTCGAAAATATTTTTCCAAAAATGACTTTCATACCAAAGAAACTTGCTAGCCAACATAATTATAATATAAGAGATGTAAGAATTATCTTTTAATAATTTTATGAAATGGAAAATTAATCAAAAACTAAAATAAAACATCATATCTTAACTTCTCTATCGTCTTTCTTGTAATTACAGAAGTTTTAACATATGTCAGGCACATCAAAAAAGAAAAGAAAATGACGTAATCCAAATTAAGCTGATTCCTTGACTTTCATGCATGGTTGTGTCATTACCTGTAATGATTTATTCGTTTTTGTTTTTCAATTTCATGATGCCTCTGATAAATCTGATTATGTGAATCTTACTCTATTTAAATTTTGAATTTATTGAGTGGAGTCCTACCTGAATGATCTATGTTTTTCTTAAATTACACCTCCAGTTTTAGTTTAAATTTAAATAATGTAGTATCCTACCTTCTGGAATAATACAGTAATTAACTTCGAAATTCAATGAATATGGTTATCCTACTAAAAGGAACATTTGAATAATACAATTACCATATGACTTAAGATGACTATCTACGTATTCCCTTAACCATTAGAATTAATCTTTCTGCTCTGTTTTTCTTTTTCTTAATTTTATTTTTGTATGACCCGATAGGTCGTTTTGAGTACTAGCCCTTATTTTCGTGCTCCGAGACTTCTCATAGCTTCATTTGATGTTAAATGACTTGCGTGCGTGGTCTGTGTTGTTTTTCGGAAAATTTTTACGTGAAATTTTAAGGAAAATGTTATTTTTTTTTACTTTAAAAACAACTGGAGTTGACCACGGTCAATATTCTTGGTAAACGAACTCGGATTGGTGTTTTGACGATTACAGTAGGTTCGTATGATATTTTTTGACTTGTACGCACGTTTGGTTGGGGTCCAAGGTGACCCGAGCGAGTTTCTGCGCATTTTGTGAAAGATGTGAAAATGAGTTTTCAAGTTGAAATCTTGAGTTTTGATGATCGATTCTTGTTATTTTATGTTATTTTGATGATTTCAGGTAGCAAGCAAGTTTATATAATGTTATTACACTTGTGTGTATGTTCGGTTTGGAGCCTGAGGGGCTCAGGTGAATTTCAGATTAGTTACGGACCATTTTTGGACTTGTGAGATTGCTGGTTTTTCTTCTATTGCTCACTGCTTCGCGATCACAAATGAGAATTTTGGGCTGGGGGCTAGTTACTCTTCGTGAACGCGAAGCCTTGGGGGGATTATCCTTTGCGAACACGTCACACCCTTCGTGAATTCGTAGCTTTGGGTTGGGGGGGGGGGAGGTGGGGGAGTTGTTCATCGCGAACGCGATCAGCAGGCGGAGGCTTGGATGGGAATGCCTTTGCGAATGCGATGGGGACCTCGCGAATGCGAAGGACTACTGGGCTGCGTGCTTCACGAACGCGAAGAATACCTGACGCCCTGTTAAATGAAAATTCTAAGTTAGGATTTTGTCATTCTACAATATTTTTGAAACCTAGAGCTCGGCCTAGAGAGGATTTTGAAGAGATTTTCATCCTACTTCATTGGTTAGTGCCTTTTAATTAGTATTGATGTATTTTCATAAACACCCATTGATTTTAACCTTAAATCTATGAATTTCATGGTAGAATTAGGGGTTTTTGGTAGAATTTATGAATTTTGTAACATTGAGATTTAGACCTCAAATTGAGGTTGGATTTCGAAACAAATCACATATCAGGGCTCGAGGGTAAATAGGTAAACGGGTTTTGGTCCGAATCTCGAATTTTGACCAAGCGGGTCTGGGGTTGACATTTTTAATTTAGTTAAAGATTAAAATTTTTCACTCGTGAGTAGTTTTTAAAGTTTATTTTGAATTGTTTGAACTATATTTGGCTAGATTTGATTGGTTTGGAGGTTTGTTCTAAAGGAAAATTCATGGTTGATCATTCATTTGGTTGCGGGAAGAGGTAAGTATCGTATTTAACCTTGACTTGAGGGAATTAGGACTTTTTTTTAGGGAATTAGGACTTGATTGGTCTATTTGCTTCTTGATTTATGTGTGGGGACGTCATATATGCAAGGTGATGAGTGTATATACGTAGTCACGAGTTAAGCATGTGGATTGAGATATTTATTTATTGCCTATAATTATTTCAATTCATGCCTTAATTTAATCTATTTTATTATTTGTTAAATGCTTTAATTGTTACTTGCCTTACTTCTTAAATCAATGCCTTTATCCGTTACATGCCTTTATTTGCTAATTATTTTCATTCATCCGTATCTTTACTTATTGACTCCCTTTACTTGCTTTATGACTTTGTGTGTTGTTAGATAGCCACTTTTATCCGTTTTATGTCTTTGATTATGTAATTCTCTTATTGCATTTTATTTTGAGGTACGCCGTAGTTGATTGTTATTTGTACATTTATTTTATATTGTGTGGGATAGGGTTGCACGCCGCAACAGATAAGTATTATTGTGTGGGATCGGGTTACAACCGCAACAGATACTGGTGAAATATTATTTGGGATCGGGTTGCACGACGCATCGGATATTGGTATTACTGTATGGGATCGGGTTGCATATGTATATTTGTGTGTGTGTGTGTGTATATATATATATATATATATATATATATATATATATAATTATGGACCGGGTTGCGCACCGCAACAGAGAAAATATGTCATTTATATATATTTGTGGATCGGATTTTGCGCCGTAACGGAGAAGACATATTGACTGTTCTTAACCGTTGGTTCTGTATCCGTGTTGTATTGAGAAAATTGGGCTTTGATGTTATTCTTGGGCCTTTTGTTATATATTTTCTGTTCCAGTTTTCATATTATACTTGTTTTCTCTATTTTATTGTTATTTCATTTATACTCGTATAGGTTTATAGTGAGTGCCTTGTTATAACCTCGTCACTACATTGTCGAGGTTAGGCTCGGCACTTACGGAATATATGTGGTCGGTTGTACTCAATTATACATTTTTGCACTTCTTGTGCATATTATGGTATTGGTCCCAGCAGCAGTTAGTGGAGGCTTGCTCGGATGATCTTTTCACGGAGACTTGAAGTAGAGCTGCAAAACGTCCGCAGACCCTGAAGTCTTCTTCTTATTTCTTGTATTGCTATTTCATTCAGATAATTGTACTTTTATTTCAAACCTTGGTTGTAGTATATTATTTTACTAGACGGCGTAGTAGGATTTGTTATATCTATTTTGAAGTTCTATATTTTTTATTTCTTATTTAACTGCTTTTAAAATTGCTAAAATGAATAATGTGTAGCTAATGTTGGCTAGCCTAGCAAGTGAACGTTAGGCGCCATTATGACCCCGCATTGAGAGTTCGGGTCGTGACAATTTTATGGTTGGATGAAGACAAATATGTTTGTTTTCCTTGATCAAATAATTCTCTAATGTTTGAGAATTAAATGAAACGGATTTACTACTTTTAATTTACATTTTTAGGAATTAAAACATGTATTATTAGTTGAGGCACATTCAAGTTAGTCAGAAGTTATTTAGAAAAACGAAAATAAAAGTCTAACGCAAGATATATATATATCAAGATCAGCTTTGTTACGGATAACCTCGCTAACTATGGATCTACAATTCTACGAAACATTAGATTTAGCTTCTCCCGTGAATGTAGTCAAATTCCGCAAACAGTAATTAACAGCTAAGGTTACTCAAATTGAATAAGATGCATTTTCCAACTTTCAAAATAAAATGAATCTCACATTTTTAGAAGATGGCATCAAGATATCCTTTTTTACAAGATATCGCACCCTTTGAAAATTTATATATTGTGTATACTGGAGAAATTCTCTTCTGAGTTTGGTTAATAATTAGCAAATTACATGGAAAATTCTCCTCTGCAGAATTTGCCTGCTGATCATCTAGTTGCACTTCATATAATTGTTGTAAAGAAATTAAATGTCTATCAATTCCTGTTGAGGAGTCTTCTTTCCATGTATTTAGCAACACACAGATGATTATGTCAAACCCTCCGCACCATATTCAAATATGTTGAGTATTGAGATTTTGATGATTAACAAGATTTGTTCAGATGAAATGTTATAATTCACTACTAAAAAATTGGATAATTTTGTCCAGGAAAACCGACCGACTTCGATCGGAAATTGAGGAAAAGCGACCGATTTCTGACCGCTTTTAATTAGTCGGAAAAATAATGGTCGCGAAGGTGTTTCGACCAAAATCGGGCGCAAATTTTAGACCGAAAACGGTCGCAATATTCAACGCGTTGACTGACAATCAAACTAAATATACCGACCAATTTCGGTCGGTATTGATTAAATTTTTTATTTATTTATTTTTCCAATAGCGACCGACATCGGTCAAAATTTTAAATATATAATAATCTTATAATTATTTATAAATTATAAAAAACCGACCGAAATCGGTCGGTATACTAATAAATAAATAAATAAATTTAAATTCAAAAATTTCGATCGATGTCGGTCGGAAATTTCAAGAATCTGGAGATTTCATTTGAAATTTCCGACCGAATTCGGTCGGAAATTTTGAATTTCTGGGGAAAAAAATTGAGATTTCCGACCGATTTCGATCGGTTTTCTGGGTAAAACCTGGACAGAATATGCCTGCTTTTAAGCTACACCACCTGCCAATTACAACCAATATCCATCCTATAATGGCAGCATTACATTGCTGCCATTCAACCATAATTTGAAAACCCAACAACAACAATTAATTAACAACAACAATAACAATTAACCAACAACAATTAACCAACAACAATGCTAATAACAACAACAACTCCAACCACAACAACAACTATACAAATGTTCAATAATAAAATAATATAAATAATACAATCATGAGGAGCGGATACGTCCTATCAAAATGCTTCCAAGCTTCCCTATCTGAAGGATGACACATAACACCGGGCGACCTTCTATTTTCATAGTGCCATTTCATATGAGGAGCGGAACTCATCGATACGTACAACCTCTTTAATCTAGGAATAAGAAGTAAATAATGCATCGACTTCATAACAACATTCTTCCCGCTGGAAACCCGCTTGAAATGAGATTTTTCACAAAATTTACAACTTTCTAAATCTGCATCACCCTTATAATACAACATGCAACCATCTTCACAACAATCGATTCTCATAGACGAGAGTCCTAACTTAGAAACCAATCTTTTAGCCTTATAGAAATCTTCGGGTATGTGGAAAGTTGGGTCAACTAGTTCACTCACAAGGCCAATGAAAGAATCCATTCCCGCTTGAGAAATATTAGTATCTGATTTAATACTTAATAATCTAACCGCAACAGACAACTGAGAGTGCATACTCCCTTCCCTTAGTGTATGACTAGCGACCTCTAACTGTTTATAAAAATATTTTGCCTCTTCGTTAGGAGGTTGTTCAACACTTTCATGGGTTTCAAAATCGAAGTGCATCCCAAAAGCATCCGCAACCATTGCATGGTATCTAGGATGTTGAACGCTATTCTCCACCGACCTACTACTTTCACCAACAACTACGTTATGAAATACACCATCAGTACCATCAACCTCTCCATGACTAGTCCACACAAAATAATTATCCATAAACCCCTTTCTATAAAGATGAGTCGTAACATCCTCCGAACCCAAAAAATGCAAATACTTGCACTTCGTACAAGGACACTTAATCATCCCTCCAATCCGAAACGGTTCAAGTGACACTGCATGCCTAATAAATTCCTTAACCCCTTCTATAAATTCCTCCCTAAAAAACCGACGATTAGGATAGTTCCTATTATACATCCAAGTACTATATTCCATCTACATAAAGAACAAATAAATTATATTTATATTAATCATAATTCAAATTAATTTATAGAATTAAGTTACATAATAAACTTTAGTTACAAAGTACAACATTTAAATAATTTGAGTGCATATTAATTTAAATAAAATATTATTCTAACCCTACCATTAGATATAATTAGACTCGCTAGAATATTTAATTAGTTAACCCATTCAATTAGATAATTAAGCAAGTACCTTACATGATATTATAAATAAAATTAATTAGAGTAAACCTTAAAACTAAAGAATTATAATCAATTAAAATAATCCCAAAATCCCAAATTGAGAGGAGAGGAGTATGATTTAAGGTAGTTTGTTATTTATACCTTAAGTTCATAATTTATACCTTAAATTAATTTATATATTAAATAATTTAAATGTATTACTTTGAATTCTATTAAGAACCATAAGTTCATAGTTTAAAGTAGTTCATAATTTATATGTTAATTCTAAATCTAATGTAGTTTAAAAAAAATCCTAATTTTTTTTTAAATTTTAGGTAGTTCAATTCTAAATCTAAATCTATTGTAGTTCAAAAACCCTATTTAGTCACATAAATCCTAAATAGACAAAAATCCTAAAATATTGCATAAAATTATATTCCGAAAATTAAAAATTAAAAAGCTAATAAGGTAGATTACTAACCTTTAACAATAATGGCAGTGGTGGTACCACCAAGGAGTCAAAATGGTAGTGGTGGTGGTGGCGGCGCAGCAATGGTGGTGGTGGAGGCGCGGCGGAACAATGGTAGCGGCGGAAGGGGGTTTAGGCGTGAGAGAGAAGAGGTGTGGCTTCGTTGTTTGGGGGTGGGTGACTTGATTTTGGGTGGGATTAGGCCAAAACTCGGTGGGGAAGTGTCACGACCCAAAATCCAACTAGTCGTGATGGCACCTAACCCAACCCGCTAGGTAAGCCAATTAACAACTATCCAATTCCAATAATATTAATAAGACAATTATTCAAAAAAAATTATATGAAACTAATACATTCCCCAAGAACTGGTAGTACAAATCATGAGCTTTTAAGACTAGAATTTACAAAGCTGAAATGAAATAAATACATCGTCTGTTTGAAAAGTACATAAACAGTGTTTTATAGATCTAAAGCTACCACAAACAAGGGGCAGCTACAACCTGGACGCAGGTACATCTTCAATCCAGCTCCCATCGAACACAGCAACATCAGCAACCAATATCTGTACGCAAGGTGCAGAAGTGTATTATGAGTACAACCGACCCCATGTACTCAGTAAGTAACAAACCTAACCTCAGGTTGAAAGTAGTGACAAGCTAACACAAGGTCGGGTCCAATACCAATATCCCACAACAGTTCATAACAGCGTAATACAAGTAATAAAAGATGTATCTCTGAAGTAAAATGCTCAACTCGTTCACAGTCCCAGAAAATAGTCACGCTTTTCAAGTATCTTAGTGAAAACCCAAATCTTTTACCGAAAATGCCAAAAATACGAGTAAGTTTGAAAACTGTAATTTTTTCAAATATCCTTTCCACAATAAATAAGATGTTTCATTTTTTTTTCCAGATAGCAAGTATGAAATACCTCTCTATGGCCACATATCAATGTGTGTAAAAAGTCATGAATGCCGTGATACTGTACAACATGAGGAAAAATGCATCTCTATGCATGTATGTCATGTATGCATGCCAATGCCATGTATCTTAGAGATGAATCATGTACTCACACTCTCAGAGTACTCAATCTCACTGTCTCACACTTTCCACTCGGTACTGTATGTGGCCCACACGGCCCAGGGAAGATCCATCCCGAAATATATACATCACTGACCATTAGTCACTCAGTACCGAGGAAGGCCAATACGGCCCCATAGAGAAGATCCATCTCCAAGTATATAAATGCTTCGGACAAGATCCATGTCCAGGGAAGATCCATCCCTCAATATAATCAATCGCGCTCACTGGGTGTGTGTGCAGACTCTGGAGGGGCTCTTACAGCCCAAGCTCTATCATAAGCCAGATCCAGGCATAAATCAATATAGCATGCTGCGGCGTGCAGCCCGATCCCATAACTGTCACTCATAATCAGGCTCTCGGCCTCACTCAGTCATCAATCTCTCCACTCTCACTCACAGGGTCATAATGTTATGAAATTAGCCCGATAACAATGATATGATATATCAATAAATAACAACTGAGACTGAGATATGATATGAATGTAGATTCGTGATATAAGATCAAAACCCCCAATTTCCTCTACAAAATTCACAATCCAATTACCAAAAACGAAGGTAGATTCGTGATATAAGATCAAAAATGAGTAGAGAACATTTACCCCAAGTTGAGTGGAAAATCTCCTCTCCAAAGTCGCCCAATCTGAGCTCTAAAATCCGAAAATGAAGATAGAAACCAAAGACCTCGAATTATAGGTTCTGCCCAGCGATTTCCGCATTTGTGGACAATTCGTCGCACCTGCGACCACCGTTTTTGTGAAACAACATCGCATTTGTGCAAAATGGCCTTGCCTAGCAACCCCCGTACCTGCGGTATCAAACTCCGCATCTGAGAAGACACTCGCACCTGTGCTTCCACTCGACGCACCTGCGCATCTGCACCTGCGCCCTTTTTTCCGCTTCTGCGGGCCTCCTCATCCAGCTCTCATCTCGCATCTGCGACGCCTTTGTCTCTTCTGCGGCCATCGCAGCTGCGCAAACCAACCGTAGGTGCGATCATACCAGAACCAACAACCTTCAGCAATGCAACATGAAGTGAAAATGATCTGAACCTTGTCCAAAACTCATCCGAGCCACTCGAGACCCGGTCCGAATATACCAACAAGTTCCATAACGCTATACGGACCTACTCGAGGCCTCAAAACACACATAACAATATAAAAATGACGAATCACACCTCAAATCGAAATCTATGAATTTTGAACTTTCAAATTCAATAACTCGTGCCGAAACATAGCAAATCAATCCGGAATGACTTCAAATTTTGCGCACAAGTCCCAAATAACATAACGAAGCTATTCCGATTCCCGTAATCACAAATTCGAATCCGATATCAAAGAGTCCACTCCCGGCCAAACTTTTCAAAAAAAAAATCTTATTTTGCCATTTCAAGCCAAATTCCACTACGGACCTCCGAATCACAATCCGGACGCGCTCCTAAGTCTAAAATCACCCAACGGAGCTAACAGAACCATCAAAACTCCGTTCCGGGTTCAAATTCACAAAAAGTCAAACTTGATCAACTCCCCCAATTTAAAGCTTCAACAATGAAATCCATTCTTCCAATTCGATTCCGAATAACTTGAAAATCAAAACCGACGATTCACATAAGTCATAATGCATCATACGGAGCTACTCATGCCCGTAAACTATCGAGCGAAGTGGAAATGCTCAAAACGACCGGTTGGGTCATTACATTCTCCCCCACTAAAACATATGTTTGTCCTCGAACGTGCCAAGAGTTGTTCCCAAAGCCATTAAACCGCTGTATAACCTTACCATGCACGTACCCGGGGGTGATCCCACGTCACCCTATCCCATACAGGTTCAATAACACAACATAACTGAAATTTCACAATTCAACCTAGTCCACAAGCCTTAGAATCCCATTTCCAACATCCGGAATTTCTAATAAGATCAGAATCTCGCATCTACATACTGTATAAGTCTGAACAAGTTGTACCAAAAGCCGTAACCATAACTCAAATACTCAAAACCCAAATACCATATAGCTCAAATGCTCGAAGTAATGATTTCTAATCACAGTAGCTGCTCACATCAATCCAATATCGGTAACAACCTCATATCAAACAAAGCATCATTCTAAACCTTCGTACACTACCAAGGATGAAAGAAATAAACATGCAGAACTCATAACCATTCATCAGATCAATAAGTCATGGTACTCCATCTCCTTGGACAAGAACTATAGCAAATTTCTAAGCCGACTTTCGATATTATCCTTCCAACCATGCTGTAGTCAATTCTAATAGTATCCATTCTAGATACAATGACCTAATCTCATCCAACATGACCACTCTAGTGACATGACACACCCATACAATCTAAAGCCACAACCCGTGCAATCCGTGCACCAATAAGCAACATTCCAAATGTACTCAATCATGGAAAAATGACTCAGACAAGAGAACTGCCCCGCAAGCTTAACAAGTATCGCCACGACGAAATGCTGAAAATCCATCACATACCGTAGAACCATAATACACGAATCTAACACAAGGGATCATATCTCAACACAACTCCGCTGCAATGCGTGACCCTATCCAATCACGGATCCATATGAAATACCTCAGCCACCATGCTCAAAATCAATAACCACGCGCAATCTGACATCAAATACTCAAAGTGCATTACCATAACCATGGAGAAGCAAATGACACAATGCCACACAAACCCGAAAGAACATAACTAATGCGCAATCAATCATGCATCACCCAAATACCTATCTCGCGCAAATTCCGCTATAAAGCCCAAATAGAACCGCACTAGATGTGCTTATAACCAACGAATCACAACTCTTCGTAGCATAGAAGAGTAACTCACAGATCATTTCAGAACATGAATAAGTTTAACAATAACCGAATGTCACATCCCTCAATAATAGCAGTATGGAGCCAACCAATCCGGCTCGATGTAGAATACCCATCCTAGTTGGGCCTACCAATGAACCCCAAATCAACTCTGGTCACCCACAAATAGATAAATAACCCTCCGAAAGTGCACAATGACTAAATCATAACACATATTATCATCTGGCTAGCTTCAGCCACGACTTCACAGTCCGCAACCATGAAACAATCTGTTCCTGAGAACTCCCAGTCTCTATCTCCATAGGACACACGAATCACCAAATTTGATCCTAACTCCATCGCCAAAATGTCTAACACATCTCTCATACACGGTCATCCCATGAGGAATACTTCTAAAATTCTTCCGTGCCATGTAGCAAAATTTGAATATCAATAGTCGATCAACCAGGAGAGTGCCGCAATACTAGTGAAGTATCCATAAATCAAAACACATTGCCCCTTCTGAAATGTATACTCTTATCAGGCCATACCAATTAGTAATATCCTTTACCTAGTCATCTGCAACCGTCCATGCTGCCTACGAATTTATGTCCTTCCTTTCAAAACTGAACTGTGACCTTGCACATGCAAATCTCAATCCGACCCAACACACAGCATCTACCATTCCATCCTGTGAAGAGTATAAGAATCTCATAATCAACTCTGAGTCACAAGCAGAATACATACCCGATCAGTCAGAAACCTTCCATTTGATCTCATCCTGGAGAAAATCCCAATACGCAACATATTCCTCACGCTGGTAAGAAATATACTCCTCGAACCGTGGTAAAAACCATTGAGAACTCTTCGAAACCTATTTGCACACCACCAAGCTTTCAGAACCGAATCTCTCTAACTCAACCCAGCCACGCAGGTCGCTAAAACCCAAGAGCATTGCCACGAAACACCTGTGGAGGCTAGCCACATCATAAGTACCCAAAGAACTGATTATATCTGTTACTGTGCTGATCCAACCTACTACCACGCTGTCCTATTTCTCCAAGTCCCTTCAAATTGCCTTCAAATTGATACTTCTCCTTGCTGGAACACTATGATCCTTAACCAAAATTTACCACACAAGAGACTCTAGTATAAAACCACAACGCCTTAAGGCCCATAAGCTGCTGACTTCCCTCTTAAGCACCCCAAGGCACCACAACCGAGACACCCACTCTAAAGAGACCTTATGTGAACCTAAAACTGTTTCCTTCACCTTCTTGATACTGAAATGCACAATCCACAATGATATAAAAATGCCACAAGTCTTGACACCATCCAACGCAACTCCCAGTTTCTAGCCATATACAAATCTTGAAAATTCCAAATCACTACATATAAATCTTGAATCCATTAGAACCATTCTCGAGAGTCATCCACTCTACTCAAATCTCAATTAAACCGACCATACGGACCGAACGATCTATGCCCCATTAGCACACCAACACCCAAGGGAGTAACCCACACTCCTAAGAAACCGAGCAAATTCCTAATTCATGTACACTACATCCTTCGTGAATAACCCCTCAATTATTTTATGATTCCCATATACCCATAGAGTGTAATACAACCTGTATCCAGAAATTCCTTTACCCGAGTCATCCTCGATCTCGACCTCTGCGAGTCATAACTGATTCACCAGTATACCCCGAACCAAAACCAATACAACACATAACCGTGCAATCAACTCGTCAATAGCAGACTCCCCCACTTGGCTGAAAGCCTTGGAATAAAACATCTGACTACTTACAATTACCATACCCCATTACTACCATAATACCATAGTGAGATTTCATTAAATCCTTCATCTGCTCATGCAACACAAACCATCTAGTACCTCAAGTCATTTGTAAATATCGCGTTCATCTTCGTGAGGGTTAAGCCAACTTCCACAGGCAATCCAAACTGAAATTGCAACATATATCATTCACTGGTAAAAAAGAACTCTATACAAAACATCATAGGGGTCACACAACCTCACGACACCTCGCATGAGATAACGCACCCGCTTTGCCTCAAACTGACATCTCTCTACACCCTTCCACAGTCACGACTACTACATAATCACTTAATCTTCTCGATTCTGAACTCATCAACAGGACATGAGAATCTACTTCACTCCACAACTAAACAACATGCGAGATCCCTCAACGCACCCATAACTCGAGACCATACGCCAAATAAAGATAGAAATCAGACACCACATAATCCTCGCTACATCTCAAGCAAACTCTTTTCGCCATATCCGAACAATCTGAACACATCTCGCAGTCTCATCATACTCACCACATAGTCATCCAATCACAAATTTCACTAATAGGGACACCAACGGACCTATAAGTCCCAAAAGCACAAGCTCAAACAATCAAAATCTCCGTGCTCAAGATACTGTCAAAACCCGGCCTCAAGTCCCCCAGACTGGCCCATCATCAGTACGCCAAAACCACATCTCGCACCTCAACCATAGAATCACAAGCCACTGGCGCACAACTGATACCGAGCGCTCACATGCGCATACAAATGCGTGGAAGGAATTCAAAGAGTTACGCTTCAAGCTGAATCAATGCCACACGATAAGGAAAGAAAGATGAGAAGTATATCCTAAATGTCCTGTAGCCTCTCGAAGATAGGTATCAACGTCATCATACCGATCCGCAAGAATCTACTAGACACTTGCTCATGACTTGTAGAACCTATGAACCTAGAGCTCTGATACCACCTTGTCACGACCCAAAATCTAACTAGTCGTGATGGCACCTAACCCAACCCGCTAGGTAAGCCAATTAACAACTATCCAATTCCAATAATATTAATAAGACAATTATTCAAAAGAAATTATATGAAACTAATACATTTCCCCAAGAACTGGTAGTACAAATCATGAGCTTCTAAGAATAGAATTTACAAAGCTGAAATGAAATAAATACATCGTCTGTTTGAAAAGTACATAAACAGAGTTTTATATATCTAAAGCTACCACGGACAATGGGCAGCTACAACCGGGACGCAGGTACATCTTCAATGCAGCTCCCATCGAACACAGAAACATCAGCAACCAACATCTGCACGCAAGGTACAGAAGTGTAGTATGAGTACAACTGACAACATGTACTCAGTAAGTAACAAACCTAACCTCAGGTTGAAAGTAGTGACAAGCTAACACAAAGTTGGGTCCAATACCAATATCCCACAACAGTTCATAACAGCGTAATACAAGTAATAAAAGATGTATCTCAGAAGTAAAATGCTCCGCTCGTTCTCAGTCCCAGAAAATAGTCATGCTTTTCAAGTATCTTAGTAAAAACCCAAATCTTTTACCGAAAATGCCAAAAATACGAGTAAGTTTGGAAACTGTAATTTTTCCAAATATCATTTCCACAATAAATAAGATGTTTCATTTTTTTTTCAGATAGCAAGTGTGAAATACCTCTCTATGCCCACATATCAATGTGTGTAAAAAGTCATGAATGACGTGATACCGTACAACATGAGGAAAAAAGCATCTCTATGCATGTATGTCATATGTGCATGCCAATGCCATGCATCTCAGAGATGAATCATGTACTCACACTCTCAGAGTACTAAATCTCACTGTCTCACACTTTCCACTCGGTACTGTATATGGCCCACACGGCCCAGGGAAGATCCATCCCGGAATATATACATCACTGACCATCAGTCACTCAGTACTGAGGAAGGCCAATTCGGCCCCATGGAGAAGATCCATCTCCAAGTATATAAATGCTTCGGACAAGATCCATGTCCAGGGAAGATCCATCCCTCAATATAATCAATTACGCTCACTAGGGTTGTGTACAGACTCCGGAGGGGCTCCTACAACCCAAGCACTATCATAATCCAGATCCATGCATAAATCAATATAGCATGTTGCGGCGTGCAGCCCGATCCCATAACTGTCACTCATAATCAGGCTCTCGGCCTCACTCAATCATCAATCTTTCCAATCTCACTCACGGGGTCATAATGTCATAAAACTAACCTGATAACAGTGATATGATGTATCAATAAATAACAACTGAGACTGAGATATTATCCGAATGCATGAATATGATTGAGTACGAAATATCATTGAAATCAGTGAGATGACAGCAAGAAACGACCACTATGGTTCCCAACAGTATCAACATAAAGCCTAAACATGACATCTAGCATGATTGACAACTCAATTACTTTATCACACGGTGAAAACACGGATATCAACAAAAATAGGGCCACTATACAGTTCCATGGAAATAATGGAGTCCCAATTCACATGGTGCACGCCCACACGCCCGTCACCTAGCATGTGCGTCACCTCAATACCAATCACATAACACGTATTACGGGGTTTCATACCCTCAACACTAAGTTTAGAAGAGTTACTTACCTCGAACAAGCTAATTCCAATACCAAGCAAGCCAAGCAATGCTCCAAAATGCCATCCCGCATGTTCCGACCTCCGAACGGCTCGAAACTAATAAAAAAACAACCCAAGTACATCAAACAATGCCAAAGGAACCAATCCCGATCGAAAAAGATCAAATATTGAATCAAAAGCCCAAAACTGGCCAAAAGCCCAACCCGAGCCCGCACCTCAGAACCCGACAAAATTTACAAAATCCAACAACCCATTCAATTACGAGTCCAACCATACTAGTTTCACTCAAATCCGACTCCAATTCGATGTTCAAAACTCAAAAATGCATATTATGAAACTTTAGGCCAAAACCCCAATTTCCTCTACAAAATCCACAATCCAATTACCAAAAACAAAGGTAGATTCGTGATATAAGATCAAAAATGAGTAGAGAACATTTACCCCAAGTTGTGTGGAAAATCTCCTCTCCAAAGTCGCCCAATCCGAGCTCCAAAATCCGAAAATGAAGATAGAAACCAAAAACCTCGAATTATAGGTTTTGCCCAGCGATTTCTACATTTGCGGACAATTCATCACACCTGCGACCACCGCTTTTGCGGAAAAATATCGCATCTGCGAAAAATGGCCTTGCCCAGCAACCCCCGCACCTGCGACATCAAACTACGCATATGAGTAGACACTCGCACCTGCGCTTCCACTCGACGTACCTGCGCGTCCGCACCTGCGCCCTTTTCTCCGCTTCTGCGGGCCTCCTCATCCATCTCTCATCTCACATCTGCGATGCCTTTGTCGCTTTTGCGGCCATCGCACCTGCGCAAACCAACCGCAGGTGCGATCATACCAGAACCAGCAGCCTTCAACAATGCAACATAAAGTGAAAATAATCTGAACCTTGTCCAAAACTCATCCGAGCCACTCAGGACCCCGTCCGAATATACCAACAAGTTTCATAACGCAATACGGACCTACTCGAGGCCTCAAAACACACATAACAACATAAAAATGATGAATCACACCTCAAATTGAAATCTATGTACTTCAAACTTTCAAATTCAATAACTTGTGCCGAAACATAGCAAATCAGTTCGGAATGACTTCAAATTTTGCGCGCAAGTCCCAAATAACATAACAAAGCTATTCCAATTCCCAAAATCACAAATACGAATCTGATATCAAAAAGTCCACTCCCGGTCAAACTTTCCAAAAAAAAAAAAATCCTATTTTGTCATTTCAAACCATATTCCACTACGGACCTCGGAATCACAATTCAGACGCGCTCCTAAGTCCAAAATAATCCAACGGAGCTAACAGAACCATCAAAACTCCGTTCCGGGTTCAAATTCATAAAAAGTCAAACTTGATCAACTCCCCCAATTTAAAGCTTCAACAATGAAATCCATTCTTCCAATTCGATTCTGAATAATCTGAAAATCAAAACCAGCGATTCAAATAAGTCATAATGCATCATATGGAGCTACTCATGCCCGTAAGCTACCGAGCGAAGTTCAGATGCTCAAAACGACCGGTTGGGTCGTTACAAGAAGGGAGATGGATAAGAGATAGAAGAGAGAGAGAGAGAGAGAGAGAGAGAGAGAGAGAGAGAGAGAGAGAGAGAGAGAGAGAGAGAGAGAGAGTGAAAAAGATAAAAATGGGAAGAAACCCGTCTGGTGTGGTCTAATTAACATATTTTCGACCGATTTCGGTTGGAAATTTTAAACAAATGTTTGACCGTTTGACCTCACAAATACCGACCGAATTCGGTCGGTATGTCAATTTTAAACTTCACGATCCAAAATTCTTGAAAGGTCGTGATGGCGCCGGACACTATTGTCAAGCAAGCCAATACCAATAATTAGTAAATTCTTATTTTAATATTTTTGAAATCATAGTTTTTCCGCTCAATTAAATAGTAGAAGATGGAACTTACAAAATACATAATAATATCTTTAAAAATTCCAATACAGTGCAACCCATAATAATTCTGAAAGAGACTCTGTTGGCTGCGGAACGTCGTATAGAATGCAGCTCACCTATGTCCCCGCCATAATCACGCCTCTGCGCCCACAAGTCCGCTAAACATATGTGTACCTGCACAAAAATGTGCAGCAAGTATAGCATGAGTACGTAAATCAACGCGTACCCAGTAAGTATCCCGCCTAACCTCGAAGTAGTGACAAGGGGTCAACTCAGATACTTACTATGGGCTATAATTAATATACCAATGATATGATGAATTATGGATTTTATGAGGCAACGGTAAACACAATAACATGAGGCAAGTAAATAATTCTCTTGTTAATAGGGGATTTCCAAATTTATTTTCATCTTTTAATAATTTATATCTCCGGCCAATGAGGCCATATCAATTATCAATAATTCTAAAACAATCAATTAAGTCATGCGCAAATCATGCCGAGATCGTACGGCCCGATCCAACATAATCATAAACTGTGCACTGTCGGAGGGTCGAATGACGCGAACCATAGATACATCTATTTAATCTACCGAGGCGTTCGGCCCGTTCCACAAAAGATAAACACATTCAGACAACCGAATAAAGGATTTATTTAGGTTTGATGTTTAAGGAAATATCAATTCTCATTAACGGTCAAGTGACCCGTCCAAAACCCAAGTAGGTGAAGTCTAACCCTTTTGAAATACCTTTATCAAGTTCCAATCTGTTTTAAACGGTTAAATTAACAAGTAGGATGCAAGCATCGTAAGTATAACGTGATTTGGGTCCTAGACTACCCGTACATAAGCATAATAGTAGCTACGCACGGACTCTCGTCACCTCGTATGTACGTAACCCCCACAAATAGAAGCACATGTTGAATTATTTCACCTATGGGGTAAATTCCCTCTTACAAGGTTAGAAAAGAGACTTACCTCGCTCCGAAGTTCCATAACCGGCTCCAACTCCACTCTTGCACCTCAAACCGATGCCCAACGCTCTAAACTAGCCAGACAATGTGCAAACCAATGAAAATATACTCTAATACTCATTACCCTCGGAATCACATGCCCGGATTCAGAAAATTTCGAAGATAATCATTACCCATAATCTTATGAACTCAAATATATGATTTATTCCCAATTCCATGCCCAAATTCGTGGTTAAAATCCAAAATACTAAATTCTAGGTTTTCTACCAAACCCCCCACAATTTCTACTAATTACCATGTTTACATTCTTATACAAACCATGTATTTAACTTATAATAAGTGGGGATCACTTACCTTGAGTTGCTTGCTGAAAATCTCCCCTTGAAGCTCTTCAAAATTGACCAAACCAAATGAAAATGGGAGAAAAATGGGCCAAGTCCCGTTTTAAAGAAACCCCACTGGCCAGCGACATTTTCGCACCTGTGGCTCTTAGGCCGCTTTTGCGCATCCGCTTCTGCAGAACTCCATCAGCACCTGCGGCCCTTGCCGCTTCTGCGGCTACTGACATCGCACATGCGCCATCACAGGTGCGCAAATCCTTCTGCTTCTGCGGTTCTCAGCAGCCTTGGATCCTTCCGCTTCTGCGAGCCATCTTCCGTACCTGCGGGCTTGCACCTGCGGCCCTCTTCACGTAGGTGCGGTTACACCAGATGCCCAGCCGCTTCAGCTCTTCCTCAAATTCAAATTCGATTCGTTAACCACCCGGAATCCACCCGAGGCCCCCGGGACCCTGTCCAATCACACCAACTAGTCCAATAACATAACACGGACCTGCTCGAGGCCTCAAATCACATCCAACAATATCGAAATCATGAATCGCACCCCAATTCAAGCTTAATGAACTTTAGAACTTCAAACTTCTATATTCGATGCTGAAACCTATCAAATCACGTCCGATTGACCTCAAATTTTGCACACAAGTCACATTCGACATTACAGACCTACTCCAACTTCCAGAATCGAAATTCGACCCCGATATCAAAAAGTCCACTCCTGGTCAAACTTCTCAAAAACCTTCAAATTTCTAACTTTCGCCAAATGACCCCAAAATGACCTACGGACCTCCAAATCCACATCCGGATGCACTCCCAACACAAAAATCACCATACGGAGCTATTCCCAGTCCCGAAATCCCAAATGAACATTGATAACATTGAAATGCACTTCAACTCAAATTTAAGAAATCGTTCTAAAAATGCCAACTCCCATAATAGGTGCTGAAACGTTCCTAGGTCATCCAAAATTCGACCCGGACATACGCCCAAGTCCAAAATTATCATACGAACCTGTTGGAACCTTTAAATCCCGATTCCGAGGCCATTTACTCAAAAATCATACCTTAGTCACTCTTTCCAATTTAAAGCTTCCGAAATGAGAATTTTCTTTCTTCACCGACTCTAAACTTTCCGAAATTTAATTCCGACCACACGTACAAGTCATAACACCTGAAGCGAAGCCACTCAAGGCCTCGAACCAGCGAATGACATACCAGGGATAAAAACGACCAGTCGGGTCGTTACATTCTCTCCCGCTTGAACATATGTTTGTCTTCCAACGTGCTAAGAACTGCTCTGGAGTTGTCCGAAATCACTGGTTAACACTCCGTACACCCACCCGTGCTATCACAACTCAGTTGAGCACATAAGCTCGAGCTAATCTGAATAGATTCCCTTTTTACTCACCCAAATGGGCTTTTAGAGCCCAATTCCAACATTCGGAATTCTCCGCCAGGCCCGTTTCCATCATATGGACACTGTATCTAACTCTATTCGATGCATCAATACATGAATGCATTACCTTTGTTGAATCCATACTATGTACTGCTTAACTCACATGACCACAATAACATCCACTGATAACAATAGCCAAAATTTCACGAATTCGATGCTCACAATGCACCTCATGGCATATATAAGTCTTGCTCCAACTCTTGCAATACCGCCACAACAGAAGAGATGTGTAGAAATTCATAACCAACTGCTGAGTCAACAAACCATTGAATCTCTCCTCTTGACTAGAATCATCACCCTATTATGAACCGAATAATGGTATTTTCTCTTTAATATACTGCATATAATCCGATCGCACTGATCCTAGATCCAATAATCTCGTCTCTACCAGTATAAGTTGCTCAAGCAATAAGCCACCCTACACACGATCAAAGGTCTTATGTGATTCCACAATGTGGCAACAAGATACCAACTCGAATGTGATATATAAAGAAAACAAACTCTGGAAAGGACTACTCAACCCACGTAACTAACTAGACAACCGAAATGATGTTACGAACCTTCCTCAGAAAATGGAAAACAAAACACACGAAAATAGATATAGGGGACTGTACTCAATATCACACTGTTGCGGCGAGCAACCCGATCCAAACAATATGCATGTGGAGGCGTGCCACCCGATCCTCACATAAAATCTAAATAATAACATACTTACCAAGCTGGAATTCTCATTATTACAAAATACCCGAATATCGGCCACGAGCATGCTAAGTGCATAATACCATTCCTAGGGGGTCAGATAGCGCCATGCACTACAAAACTCAAGCACAACTAAGGTGTGATATATGATCTGCATCTCGAGAGCCATCCTACTCACACAACACCATCACTGCATGGAACCTCAACACATATGAAATTAACAAGCCGTTTCACAACTCACGCAGCACAATATAGTATTACATGAAGTAGCCGACGGTGAAACGACATCCAACGTCCGAATACTCCTCCATAAGAAGCATTAAGCTGAAATGAACACATCCAGCCTGATACAAAGCCCATATTCATATTTAAATCCTTTCATGGACCTCAAGCCGATTCTGATCGCACTGTACTAGGCTAATAACCTTTCAAGGGTCCATAATAACCCCCTTTCCATAACACAAAAGAATAACCGCCAAATCTAGAACAAACATTCTCAGTTCACAACCAAATGAACCGAGCGCCTTTTAGGCATAAATTCTCACATCAACGATAGTACCACAATCTCCATACTTGGTTTCTATCTTTAATCATTTAAGTGACTACCTGTCACACTTATACAATCTTCCCGTGGGATATGCTCTCATGACATTCCGCACCAGGTAACAAATCTGTACATTCATACCATCGACCGCACTAATGCTGTAAAGCGAATCAAGGATTCGCAAATCAATACACAAAGCCTCTTACACAAGACACCGATCTCAGGTGACTCTAAAGACAATACCAGCTTACTCTAACTGTTACGGCCAAACACACTCACGCAAGTATACGTGGTCGTCAAGTAATAAAGTAGTGAATAAAGTATCGTTCCCACGAAGACTTATGATTAACTTTGACTAATTCAAACTCGAATAGCTTATTGATTCAAGATATTTCTAACAAAATATATAATTTTCTAACTTACTACCTACAGACGATCAAATAATGAATCGCTAAGAATTCAACACAACACTTAAATAGTTTTGTTCAACAATTAATAGGATATAATATTCCAGGGTCACTCATCTAACATTCATGTTGCATTCGTATTTTAAAATAGCTAATTGATTTATCTGAATTGTTGATTCACAGGGTTAATTTCACTCGTAAGAATCTGTCGAGTTCTTACTCGCATGCTCAAGTTAACTTAATACCTATATGTCTATGGAATTAAGTTTAACAAGAACTCATTTACAATTCCTGTATTTTAACCGAGTAAGGCAATTAGGTATATGTCTATCCTAATCGCGAATCCTTTCCCCGATGCCCGGGTTTTGAAAACTTACTCTATTTACTTCTATATGCAATCTAGGGTTCCCACTTTCGAGTTCAACTCTAGATTCGTAGATAGTATTTCACTGTTAATTACTCAGCAAAATAATTAGAAACAGAATTAAATAAACAACCCAATATGATAAACCCAACGTCGTCAAATTAAACTTCAAACATCAACATTCATGTATACCCATGACCCTAGAATAATAGGGTTCTTAGCCACTCATATTCAGGCAATCATCCCAAATTTCATAAGATTGCATAAAAATCAATAAAAGAAAGAAAGGATAAAACTCCAGACGAATTCCGTGGTCTTTGAACTTGGTTATAGCCTTTTTTCTTCTCTTCCCCCGTCTCTCCTCTACAAGAGGCGTTTTAAAGCTTATATATTGCGTCCAAAAGTTGTAATCTAGAGTTCTCCTAACTCTAGTCCAAATCGGCTTCAGGGGTTGATGCTAAGGCGGATGCGACGCATCCACCTCGTCCTCCATTTCTTAACTTTGCATGTGAGGGTAGACGCGACGCATCCAGCCTTCTCTTCTACTTCCCAGTTTCGCACGCGATGGCGAACGCTATGGCCCAACTTCACTGCTAAGGTTGCACGCAGGATGATGTTTTCCTAGGTTGGATGCGACGCATCCAACCCTTCTTCCTCTGGCTAAACCACCTTTTCTTCATATTTTGCACTCCGAACACCTTAAATCGTCACACATAACTTAATTAGTCATCAAACCAATAATTACACCATGTTGGGAGTTTTAAAGATTAAATAACATCAAGAAGTGGTTAAAACATGGGTAAAGTAACATCAACACATATCAAAATATGCCAAACATCACTACCCCACACTTATAAACTGATAGATAAACTGATAGTTACTCCATATAGATGAATTTACTGCTATTTTATGCCATTAATCCAGTGAATATTTTAGTACATTCATCCATACATCAAAACATGAATCACCCCCACCCCACACTTAGGACTGTGCGTTGTCCCCAACGCACACAAACAAGGTAAAGTAGGGTGAGAAGAACTCCCTCAAGTCAAGGTGGAGGGCTCATCCGCAGTCTGTGGAGGAGCATCTGCATCCATAGCATTCCTATCATCAACAACTGGTGCTGATTCTGTAGCAGGTGTTACAGCGACCTCAGTAGGCCTGTTGAGTGGAGCCTCAGTGACTATGGGAGGAACAGGAGTGGATGGTCCGGCAGTGGATGATGCAATCAGCTGGGAGATGTCTGTACCTGCACATTGAACATGAGCTCTGAGGAGTAATGATATCTCCTTCATCATCGTGGCCTGCTCGGTCTGAACTCGGCTTAGATCCGCACGAGTCTGTCTCAACTCATCCCTGGTGGCACTCAACTCGACACGAGTCGCTATCAGCTCAGCCCTGTTCTCTTGCATATCTGCTTGCATTTGCTCAAATAATTGTTGAATGGTGAGCTTAGAAGACCTTCCCTTGTTCGGCTCTAGAACATGAGTGACATCATATGGTCCTGGAGCTTTAGCCTCAATGTCGTCATTCTCCTTGTCCCATAGTACTCCCATCTCTGTCAAAAAAGCCGTTAGGGTATTAGCAAAGAACAGCCTCCACTTGTAATTCATCCTGGTTCGCTGCATTTGATCATGCATGATGGCTCCTAAGTTGAGTGGTATCCCCTCTAATAAAGCATATAATACGAGTGCGCGGTAACGAGGGACATCAGTTTTATGTTGGCATGGCATCAGGCGGTTACATATGAAATTTAGAGCCACACGTGCTAACGCACTCATGAATTCCTTGGCTATAGAGTGGTACTCCATACTCCCATGCTTCCATTCTGCATCCTTCCTGGTAGGGCATAGGACAGACTTAATGTGTGCATAATCCGGTGTTTTGCATATGGAGTCAAACCTATCTGTAAGTGTGTGTGGCACCCTTAAGAAGTTATTCAGAGCTTCAGCTGACACATTAATATCTACCCCTCTTACTCGCACAATGTTTCCCCTGGCGTGACGCCAATTGGCGTAGAGCTCTCTAACAATGGTGAGGTTGGCTTTGCCGTGACCTTTCAAGATGGGTCCCCATTTTTGCACCTCTCGAATTGACTTTAGAAACTCTGAGTACTTTGTCTTAAGTGGTCCGATGTTTATCGGCTTTTCCGGAATATACTTCTTTGAAACCAGTATCTTCTTATAGGCTCGGAATGCCTTCTCATTAACAAAGTATTTCTCCCAATCAACTCGGTCTATGGGTTCACCCTCGTCTTCATCACTCATGTTGACATGTAGGTGGTCATTGTCCGAATCGGAATCGGATTCAGATTCTGTAGTAATCTTCTCCTTCCCTTTATCAGTCGGATCACTCATTTTCGAAGCTTTTCTTTGGTATGTCACAGGCTCTCTTATCTCTATTCCTTTGCTTGGTGTAATACCCTTCTTCACTGTCCTCCTGACTAATGTTTCCTCCTCCTCTTACTCTGAATCATCACTTAACTGCCTAGGCAGCAGTTCCATTTCCTTCTCCGTCCGCTTCCTTTTTTTCTATGGATTTGGACCGCCCGCTGCCCTTCCGGTAGGCTTTTTTGGCGGTTGCTTGTCACCATCTTTGTCTTGTTGCTTGGATGGTTTACTCACTGCAGTCATTTTACGAATCTAAGTACCTGCAATGCAAAGAATTCAACAATTAGCAGATGAAACAGCGAAGTTCAGCTTGAAAGCAATTGCAACAGCTTGCCCTTCCAATTATTCGTAAAGTCATGCCATTCACTACTTCATGGAATTGTAGCTCATGACTTTCAGCAAGTATGTGATAACTCTCTTCAAAAATTCAATTTCACATAGCCCCTCACTCGACCCCACACTTATTCTCAAGCATACACCAATGTTGCTCGGTTACTCAGACTTCACCGACGCCTAAATTTTCCTCAGGGACAATTCGTCGAACATGTGGTATGCAACAAGTGTGCCTAGTTCATTCTATCAGTTGAGCAATGCAACTACCCTCCCAAAGTTTGACGAGATGAAGGGAATTATAGTTTATCATCTCGCAACCATTACAACGACCAAGAACGACAGCCCTAAAAAATTTTGAAATTGCAAAACCTACTTGTTGCTACCATTGAGGGAGGGAAGAGAGAAGAATTAGGAGAGAAGCCAACGGAAGAACGAAGAGGATGATGCGTACCTGTCGCGTTTGTATGCGTTGCAATTTCGATTAAAGAAATCCGTTCTGCGTTCGTAGGTGTCGCAAAAAGAGACGAGTGGATGCGTCGCAAGAAGAGTTTTTAACGAATTCGTTATCTTAAGATGTGTTAAAATATATAGTACTTACCTGTGCGTGCGAGCTTTGACGCGACGCATCCCCTTGTCTTCCTTCAAAAAATTTTCGGACGCGACACGGACGCGATAGGCAGACTTCACTGCCTTGAGCAATTGGCTCGTCAAAAATTTTTTTGCTGAGGGGGATGCGACGCATCCTCCTCGTTTTCTCATATCTGGGGAATTTTTTTTTTCTTTTTTTTCTTTTTTTTTTCTACGTCCTACAAAAAAAAAATAAAAAAATAAAAATAAACTAACTAACTTGGGTGGCCTCCCAAGAAGCGCCTGATTTAACGTCGCGGCACGACGCAACATGTTCTTCATGCCTCCACTAAATCCATTGTGGTCTTGTGACGTGCAATGTCGCCACCCCAATAGTGTTTTACTCTTTGGCCATTTACCAAGAATGTCGTATTGGACCCCTTATCACACAATTCTATCGCACCATGAGGTTTCACACTAACCACTTCAAACGGACCCGACCATCGAGATTTAAGCTTTCCTGGAAAAAGCTTTAGCCTTGAATTAAACAGTAGAATTTCTTGACCTGGTTCAAACTCACGATGTTGGATATGCTTATCATGCCATCTTTTGGTCTTCTCTTTATACAATCTGGCATTTTCATACGCATGCAATCGAAACTCATCAAGCTCGTTGAGTTGTAGCAATCTCTTCTCACCGGCCAAGTCCATCTCCATATTTAGCTTTTTAATCGCCCAATATGCTTTGTGTTCAAGCTCGACGGGCAGATGGCAGGCCTTCCCATAAACCAACCTGTACGGAGAAGTGCCTATTGGGGTCTTGTACGCAGTGCGATATGCCCATAATGCGTCATCCAGCTTCCCGGCCCAGTCCTTTCTATTCATACTTACTGTCTTTTCCAAAATCTGCTTGACCTCTCTGTTGGAAACTTCTACTTGACCACTCGTTTGGGGATGATAGGCAGTGGAAACTTTGTGCTTGACTCCGTATTTTGCAAGAATATTATTCAGCAGTTTGTTACAAAAGTGAGTTCCCCCGTCGCTTATCAACACTCTTGGAGTCCCAAAACGTGTGAAGATGTGCTTCTTTACAAAGCCTACCACAACCTTTGCGTCGTTAGTAGGAAGAGCAATGGCCTCTACCCACTTAGAAACATAGTCGACCGCCACCAAGATGTATCTGTGCCCGTTAGAATATGGGAATGGTCCCATAAAATCAATCCCCCAAACATCAAAAAGTTCTACCGCCAGAATATTTTGCAAGGGCATCTCGTGCTTCCTCGTGATAGTTCCAGTTCTTTGGCATCTATCACAATTTTTAACGAAGGCATGTGCATCCTTAAACAATTTTGGCCAATAAAAACCTGATTGTAGCACTTTTTGGGCGGTTCTATCCCCGCCGTGATGACCTCCATATGGTGACGCATGGCAGTCATGTAGTATAGCCTTCATCTCTTCCTCAGGAACACACCTTCTCACCAACTGATCTGCACACTGCCTATATAGGAATGGCTCATCCCACACGTAGAACCTTACATCATGTAGGAATCTTCTTCTATTGTCAGCTGTCCATTCTAGTGGCGTCACCCCACTTGCGATAAAATTCACATAATCTGCATACCATGGGGCTTCACCTGAGGTGACTGCTAATATTTGCTCATCCGGAAATGTTTCTTTAATTGACCCTCCTTCAGCTACATGGTCCCGACTTTCTAATCTGGACAAATGATCGGCCACTTGATTTTCTGTCCCTTTTCGATCTCGGATCTCTAAGTCAAATTCTTGCAAGAGGAGGACCCAACGAATCAGCCTCGGCTTGGCGTCTTTCTTTTCAAATAAGTATCTGATAGCTGAATGATCTGTGTAGATGATGACTTTGGTTCCCACTAGATAGGATCTGAACTTGTCAAACGCCCACACCACTGCAAGCAACTCCTTTTCAGTCACTGTATAATTCATCTGAGCTGGATTCATAGTTTTGCTTGCATAATAAATGGAGTGAAAGATTTTATCCCTCCTTTGCCCCAACACCGCTCCAATTGCTATGTCACTTGCATCGCACATCAACTCAAATGGTTGTGCCCAATCGGGGCCAATGATAATTGGTGCAGTCACCAATCTTCCCTTCAGCTCCTCAAATGCTTTCAGACATGCATTATCAAACTTGAAGGTAACATCTTTCTCTAGAAGCCTGCACAAAGGGGAAGAAATTTTCGAAAAATCTTTAATGAAACGACGATAAAAACCTGCATGACCCAAGAAACTGCGAATGCCTTTGATAGATGTCGGCGGGGGCAATTTTTCAATCGTCTCCACCTTTGCTTTATCCACCTGTAGACCATCTTTTGAAACCTTGTGCCCCAAAACTATACCTTCACGTACCATGAAATGGCACTTTTCCCAGTTTAGCACCAAGTTCGTCTCTTCACACCTAGCTAGCACTTTATCAAGGTTCATCAAACAACTATCAAAAGAACATCCAAACACAGAAAAATCGTCCATGAATACTTCTACAAATCTTTCAACCATGTCAGTGAAAATAGCCATCATACACCTTTGAAAAGTCGCAGGTGCATTACAAAGACCGAAGGGCATTCTCTTGAACGCATACGTGCCATAAGGACATGTAAATGTAGTTTTCTCTTGGTCTTCTGGGGCTATAGCAATCTGATTATACCCTGAATAACCGTCCAGGAAACAGTAGTATTCCTGGCCAGCTAATCTATCAAGCATTTGGTCAATAAAAGGAAGGGGAAAGTGGTCTTTCCGGGTGGCATTGTTCAGTTTTCTGTAATCTATGCAAATTCTCCATCCAGTGACAGTTCTTGTAGGAATTAAGTCATTATTTTCATTAACTACTACGGTTATCCCCCCTTTCTTCGGCACACATTGAACGGGGCTTACCCATTTACTATCAGAGATTGGAAATACAATACCTGCATCAAGCCACTTAATCACTTCTTTTCTTACCACTTCTTTCATGATTGGATTTAGTCGGCGTTGGTGTTCTACACTTGGCTTGTGTCCGTCCTCCATAAGGATTTTGTGCATGCAGAAAGCTGGACTAATGCCTTTAATGTCAGACATTGTCCACCCAATTGCTCGCTTGTGCTCACGTAGCACCCTTAATAGCTTTTCTTCCTGTAATTTAGACAAGTGAGCAGAAATAATAACAGGTAAAGTGTCAGAACTTCCCAAATAAGCATATTGAAGGTGAGGGGGTAGGGGTTTAAGTTCCAAATTTGGAGCTTTTTCAATTGACGGCTTTGGTGGGGGGCCACTTGGCCTATTCAGGGGCTCAAACGGGATTATTCCTTGCATGTAACCACATGATGTATCTAGGATATGCATCATCTCCTCAACCTCATCATCCATCTCCAAGCTATCAAACATCATGATTGCTTTTTCTAAACAGTCGTCTAGATATACACTTGTGTCAAGAAGTTTCTCATCCACCTCCACCACAGATATCATAGAGAGCTCCTCATAGTGGCGGGGAAGTTGGATTGCTTTGTAGACATTGAAGACTGCTTCCTCGTTGTCCACTCTCATAATCATTTTCCCTTCTCTCACTTTAATTATTGCATCGCCAGTAGCCAAGAGAGGTCGTCCCAATATGATTGGAACTTGTTCATCAGCCTCGAAGTCTAGAATAATGAAGTCAGCTGGGAAGATGAATTTTCCAATTTGCAGCAACACATCTTCAATCACTCCTTCGGGGTAGGCTATGGACCTATCAGCTAATTGCAACATCACGGTGGTTGGTCTCGGAGCTCCCAGACCTAATTGCTTAAACAAGGATAAAGGCATCAGATTTATGCTTGCACCCAAATCACACAGAGCACGTCCCACGTCAATATTACCGATTTGTACTGGAATGGTGAAGCTGCCAGGATCCTTAAGCTTTTGGGGAAGCTTGTTTTGGACCCTTGATGTGCACTCCTCAGTAAGTGCAACCGTCTCGAACTCAGTCAATTTCCTCTTATGAGCCACTATGTCTTTTATGTACTTAGCGTACTTTGGAATTTCACGAAGTACATCCACTAATGGAATATTTAATTGAACCTGACTCAACATGGAGAGAAATTTGTTGAACATGCGATCGTCATTCCTTTTCTGCAATCTTTGGGGGAAAGGTGGTGGTGGCCTTGTAACCTCCATTCGCTCTGAACTTGCATCATCTTCCTTTGACTCTTGTGTTGCCTTAGGTGTCAACTCCCCCCAGGTATAGGTTTTTCTTTTATCTTCCTTGGCACTTCCTCTAGTTCCCTCCCGTTTCTAAGTGTAACTGCATTAACTTGAGGGTTCTTCTCTGTATCACTGGGAAGTGAGCCTGTAGGTCTAGTATTTTGGTTTGCTGCTAACTGCCCCATTTGCCTCTCAAGATTTCTGAAATCGGTCCTGAGCTGTTGATTGTCTAGCAACAACTTTTTCAGCAAGTCATTCGTACTTTCTTCCATTTGTTGGGGTGGCTTCTGAGGTTGAGTAAAATTCCCTTGAGGCCTATACTGATTCTGTTGACTTCCGCCCCATGAGAAGTTAGGATGATTCCTCCAGCTTGGGTTGTAAGTGTTCCCATATTGCGCATGTTGATTCATAGGACCTCTATTTTGTTGCCCCACATAGTATATAGATTCAGGATTCGTGGGGCACATGTCAATCATATTACTGTCTCTGCATAGTTCGCAACAAATAGACATCTGCTGTACATGTTGCATTTGTTGTGTTGTCATTCTATTCATCTGATTTGCCAATTTTGCTATATCGGCTCTCATGGCGGAAAAGTCATCAAGCTCAATCAAACCGGCGGCCTTCTGTTTAATTCCCCTTCGTGAATCCCCCTCTCCTTGCCAATTATGGTCATTAGCAGTGAAATTATTTAGCAAGAGTTGTATTTCACTATACGGTCTTGCCATGCAACTACCCCCACAAGCTGAGTCAAGATTCATCTTTGATGCTTCATCTAACCCATCAACAAAAGTGTGACCCAATACCTCATCAGTTTGACAATGATGCGGGCAGTCTCTGAGTAGCTTCTTGTATCTTTCCCAAGCTTGACGAAGTGTCTCGCCATCCCGTTGTTGGAACCCAAGAATTTGGCTCCTCAGCGACTTTGTCTTCTTAGTTGGGAAAAACTTGATCAGGAATTTCCTTGCTAGATCATCCCAAGTATGGATAGAGTTCGCGGGCTCCTTTTGCAACCATTCTTTAGCTTCCCCCAACAGTGAAAAAGGGAATAGTGTCAGCCTGACATAGTCCTTGGAGACGTTCGGATAATTGTAAGTGTCCGTGATTTCCAAGAAGTTCTGAATATGCCTCTGCGGGTCCTCATGAGATAGACCCACATATTGTCCTGTGGACTGAATCAGCTGTACCATGTACTGTTTGAGTTCAAAATGCCCAGTGATATCAGGCTTCACAATAGCCTGAGTCATATTCGCAAGATTGGGCCTTGCGGCTTCAATTACCAGACGCTCTTCATTGCCTGCCATATCTATTGGCTGTGGTTGGACTGCGATGTCCAACTCTCTTTCTATTCTCGTTCTAGCTTCGTGTTCCCTTCTCACTCTATGTAGTGTTCGTTCGATTTCTGGATCAAGAGGAATGAGGTTGTTTGCACTTCTACTCCTCTGCATTCGAGAGAAGACCCTGCGTTGACACAAACCAGGCAAACTGAAAATTAACACTTGAAACCAAATATCTAATAAAAGCTTAACTTAGTCACGTAGCTAATTTCTAAGTCCCCGGCAACGGCGCCAAAAACTTGTTACGGCCAAACACACTCACGCAAGTATACGTGGTCGTCAAGTAATAAAGTAGTGAATAAAGTATCGTTCCCACGAAGACTTATGATTAACTTTGACTAATTCAAACTCGAATAGCTTATTGATTCAAGATATTTCTAACAAAATATATAATTTTCTAACTTACTACCTACGGACGATCAAATAATGAATCGCTAAGAATTCAACACAACACTTAAATAGTTTTGTTCAACAATCAATAGGATATAATATTCCAGGGTCACGGGTCATCTAACATTCATGTTGCATTCGTATTTTAAAATAGCTAATTGATTTATCTGAATTGTTGATTCACAGGGTTAATTTCACTCGTAAGAATCTGTCGAGTTCTTACTCGCATGCTCAAGTTAACTTAATACCTATATGTCTATGGAATTAAGTTTAACAAGAACTCATTTACAATTCCTGTATTTTAACCGAGTAAGGCAATTAGGTATATGTCTATCCTAATCGCGAATCCTTTCCCCGATGCCCGGGTTTTGAAAACTTACTCTATTTACTTCTATATGCAATCTAGGGTTCCCACTTTCGAGTTCAACTCTAGATTCGTAGATAGTATTTCACTGTTAATTACTCAGCAAAATAATTAGAAACAGAATTAAATAAACAACCCAATATGATAAACCCAACGTCGTCAAATTAAACTTCAAACATCAACATTCATGTATACCCATGACCCAAGAATAATAGGGTTCTTAGCCACTCATATTCAGGCAATCTCCCAAATTTCATAAGATTGCATAAAAATCAATAAAAGAAAGAAAGGATAAAACTCCAGACGAATTCCGTGGTCTTTGAACTTGGTTATAGCCTTTTTTCTTCTCTTCCCCCCGTCTCTCCTCTACAAGAGGCGTTTTAAAGCTTATATATTACGTCCAAAATTTGTAATCTAAAGTTCTCCTAACTCTAGTCCAAATCGGCTTCAGGGGTTGATGCTAAGGCGGATGCGACGCATCCACCTCGTCCTCCATTTCTTAACTTTGCATGTGAGGGTAGACGCGACGCATCCAGCCTTCTCTTCTACTTCCCAGTTTCGCACGCGATGGCGAACGCTATGGCCCAACTTCACTGCTAAGGTTGCACGCAAGATGATGTTTTCCTAGGTTGGATGCGACGCATCCAACCCTTCTTCCTCTGGCTAAACCACCTTTTCTTCATATTTTGCACTCCGAACACCTTAAATCGTCACACATAACTTAATTAGTCATCAAACCAATAATTACACCATGTTGGGAGTTTTAAAGATTAAATAACATCAAGAAGTGGTTAAAACATGGGTAAAGTAACATCAACACATATCGAAATATGCCAAACATCACTACCCCACACTTAAACCTTTGTTCGTCCTCGAACAAACCATCCTATAGTAGACAAAACAAAATTAAGCTCTTATCATTCAAAGCACACTGCACCTATGACCATGGTTATTTGCAACACGCAAGAGTACAAGAATTTCATCTTAACTTCCGAACTACTAATAGGGTAAACACTTCATCACATAGAAACCTTTTACTTAACTCATTTCAAGAGAACCATTGCAACACGCGACTGAATCCTCATATCCACAGAAAATACCAACCTCAAGTAGTGGTCTAAACCACCATAACCCTTCCGGGATCCAACTGCATATAACAGGCCATAATTCTCGAAAGCCTCCAAATAAGATCGGTTATGGCGACCTTCAGCACATACCATCACAAATCACATGAATAACCCAACACACTTAAGGAACTGACCATTGCCATCATTATGCCGATTCAACCATTGTTAACCGAACCCGACTTCTCCTAATTTACTATGGATCTTCCTTAGAAATAACAACAACTCCTTTATCAATATAATGAACTCAATCCGCACTTATCCTGAGTGACCCCATCTCATGAGACCACATTGTCCCCAAAACCCACGAACCATCTCACACTCTCCTTATGCGCACATCCGCATCTTCAACTGGTACACCCATTCTGATATTTCCTTTACGATTCCGAAGTTATTTTCTCCCATTATTCCATTGCTACACCGCATACCGAAGATAACATAGAACACTCCAAGCCACTTTTCATTATCCACTGCAAAAGCTCAATACTTAACCATACTACTGGCTCGAAATCCTTAGGAACCACACTTAAATTTTGAACCTACTAGGATCATTGTTGAGATTCACCCACTCTGACTTGGTCCCGAACATAATCGAACTCCAAGGCTCCTTTAGCACATGAACGCCCTCTCAAAGAAGCACCCGACCGAATCATTTTCCTTATACACTACTTCCACACGAAGCCTAGACTCTGAGTCTTCCCCAAACCTAAACACGAATCGATAAGGCCAAATATAGCACACATTCCTCAAATCCTTTACTCAAAATTACTGCTGATATTCTCTTCCCTTAGTCATAGCGACCCATCAACACACTGATAACCAGAAACTACACTAGTTGATAATTACACAATCCAATCATAGACGGTGGAGCTCTCCCACTTAGCCTGAAGCTACCATTGCATAACCCTGGAACCCACCAAGATTCCTTATCTCCTATTGACATGATCTTGCACAATCAACCCGCCAAATTCCTCAAAATTCTTCCATTAACCTTTAATGAACACTCCGAACCACTAGCCACATTTACATATTCAATCTCTTACCAGGTAGCCAGTAGAATTCTCTGCAGAAGCTTCGTCAACACCACGCGACTGCTAACCTGCTCACATGAGATATCCCACCTGTGGAAATTCCATCCTGACATCCTCCCACAACGCTGCACCGAATACTATTACCACGAAACCAATAAACCATCCTGAGCCCATGCTCGTTCACCAGCTGCACAAGTCCGTTCACTCCCCGTTGACATCAGCTAAAGGTGCAACGATACATCCCAACCCAAATTCATGTTGCATTCCTCTTCATATCAGGCAAACTCATTTCTGGCACATCCACTCTTCCCCAGTATAACAGCCAACATTCCAAATTAAGTCTGTAGACCTAGTCACTATCCACCATGAATCCCAAATCACTTTAAACTTTCCTCAAGGCGTGTAGTTATCCTACCCCATAACCCATATGCTACCTTGCCACTCTCCCACTTTGGTCAAACTCACTCCTTTAAGTAACTACCCGACTCCTGTTTCTCACACTTGGCCTTCTATAAGTCTATCCACCGCAAGGCACCTCCCACATGTCCTTCCTCATCCTTCGCTGCCCAGTTGTTGCCTTCACTCAAAATCAGTCTCTGTAGCACTTTGAACCAATAGGTCGTTACCAGCTTTAAACCTCTCTGAATATCATCTTTCTCGAGCCATCAACACTAGGAACACCGATTCGATCCTGAACCACTGCACACCGCGATTTCTGACAACTGCTTCCCCGATACCAATTCCTAACACCCCGCCGTGAAGGCAAGTTAAAGAAAACCATAACACCAGCAAACATTAATGTATTTAACAAGTCGATGACACCACATCACAATTGAAAACTCTACTATGCTCGAAAATATCAAGCCTTATTACTCCATCAACCCCAGTCTGAACATTCTTAGTTCGATTGCCTTTCCTCCGTTGGAAGTAAAATACCGAATCTCTAAATCATGCACTGAGTAAACCTCCTTTCAAGTCATTCATTGCCCCAAAACATAGGCAAGCATCCTACCATCACATCAATACTGTGCGATAACCACTCATGAGCATCATAGCAACTTGTGCATAGCCTTAAAGCTCTTAAAAGTACAGCTACTGAGCTGAAATGACAGAATATCCTTCCACAAGGCGACGACAATAGCCCAATCAACTACGCAGGGAGAAACATCCCGCACCACATCTGTAGTACCGTTACAATTCCTCAATTCCCGATTTATAACCAGGGCTTCATATCGCATAAGATTGAATGGGAAAGAAATAAAGGCATAAGCCTCAAAGGAATCAAATCGCACGATGAGGAATCAAGAAGGCAAGTGCTCCTAACAGCCCTGTAGCCTCTCGAAGATAAGTACAGACGTCTCCGTACGGATCCGCAAGAATCTACTAGACTCGCTCATGACTCGTGAGACCTAAGTAAACCTAGTGCTCTGATACCATATTGTCCCGACCCAAAATCCTTGAAAGGTCATGATGGCGCCGGACAATGCTGTCAGGCAAGCCAACAACAATAATTAGTAAATTCTCATTTTAATATTTTTGAAATCATAGTTTTTCCCCTCAATTAAATAGTAGAAGATGGAGTTTACAAAATACATAATAATATCTTTAAAAATTCCAATACAGTGCAACCCATAGTCATCCCAAAACCCGGTGTCACAAGTGAAATGTAAAATAAAATACAACAGCTGTCCGGAATACAAATTGGACAGGAAAAATATAAGTACTCTGAAGGAGATTTTGTTGGCTGCAGAGCGTCGTATAAAATGCAGCTCACCTAAGTCCCCGCCATAATCGCACCTCTGGGCGCCCACAAGGCCGCTAAACATATGTGTACATGCACAAAAATGTGCAGCAAGTGTAGCATGAGTACGTAAATTAACGCATACCCATTAAGTATCCCGCCTAACCTCGAAGAAGTAGTGACGAGGGGTCGACTCGGACACTTACTATGGACTATGATTAATATACCAATGATATGATGAATTATGAATTTTATGAGGCAACGGTAAACACAATAACATGAGGCAAGTAAATAATTCTCTTGTTAATTGGGGATTTCCAAATTTATTTTCATCTTTTAACAATTTATATCTCCGGCCAATGAGGCCATATCAATTATCATTAATTCCAAAACAACCCGATCTAACATAATATTAAACTGTGCACTGCCGGAGGGTCGAACGACGCGAACCATAGATGCATCTATTTAAAGATATATCAAATCAAGGATTTATTTTAGTTTGATGTTTAAAGAAATATCAATTCTCATTAACGATCAAGTGATCCGTCCAAAACCCCAAGTAGGTGAAGTCTAACCCTTTTGAAATTCCTTTATCAAGTTCCAATCTATTTTAAACGGTTAAATTAACAAGTAGGATGCAAGCATCGCAAGTATAATGTGATTTGGATCCTAGACTACCCGGACCTAAGCATAATAGTAGCTACGCACAGACTCTCGTCACCTCGTACGTACGTAACCCCCACAAATAGAAGCACATATTGAATTATTTTACCTATGGGGTAAATTCCCTCTTACAAGGTTAGAAAAGAGACTTACCTTGCTCCGAAGTTCCATAACCGGCTCCAACGTCAATCTAGCACCTCAAACCAATGCCCAACGCTCCAAACTAGCCAGACAATGTGCAAACCAATTAAAATATACTCTAATACTCATAACAATTCAATTTACAACAAATTTTCAACTCCGCTCGAAAAGTCAATAAAATCACCCTCGAGCCCACGTGCCCGGATTTCGAAATTTTTCGAAGATAATCATTACCCATAACCTTATGAACTCAAATATATGATTTATTCCCAATTCCATGCCCAAATTCGTGGTCAAAATCCAAAATACCAAATTCTAGGTTTCTACCAAACCCCCCACAATTTCTACTAATTTTCATGTTTAAATTCTTATACAAACCATGTATTTAACGTATAATAAGTGGGAATCACTTACCTTGAGTTGCTTGCTGAAAATCTCCCCTTGAAGCTCTTCAAAATCACCCAAACCAAATGAAAATGGGAGAAAAATGGACCAAGTCCCGTTTTAAAGAAACCCCACTGCCCAACGACATTTTCGCACCTGCGGCTCTTAGGCCGCTTTTGCGCGTCCGCTTCTGCGGAACTCCATCCGCACATACGGCCCTTGCCGCTTCTGCGGCTACTGACATCGCACCTACGCCATCACAGGTGCGCAAATCCTTCCGCTTCTGCGATTCTTAGCAGCCTTGGCTCCTTCCGCTTCTGCGGTTCTCAGCAGCCTTGGCTCCTTCCACTTCTGCGAGCCATCTTCCGCACCTGCGAGCTCGCACCTGCGGCCCTCTTCACGCAGGTGCGGTTACACCAGATGCCCAGCTGCTTCAGCTCTTCCTCAAATTCAAATTCGACCCGTTAACCACCCGGAATCCACTCGAGGCCCCCGGGACCCCGTCCAATCACACCAACCAGTCCAAAAACATAACACGGACCTTCTCGAGGCCTCAAATCACATCCAATAACATTGAAGTCATGAATCGCACCCCAATTCAAGCTTAATGAACTTTAGAACTTCAAACTTCTATATTCGATGCCGAAACCTATCAAATCACATCCGATTGACCTCAAATTTTGCACACAAGTCACATTCGACATTACGGACCTACTCCAACTTCCGGAATCTGAATCCGACCCCGATATCAAATAGTCCACTCCCGATCAAACTTCTCAAAAACCTTCAAATTTCTAACTTTCGCCAAATGATCCCAAAATGACCTGCGGACCTCCAAATCCACATCCGGATGCGTTCCCAATACCATAATCACTATACGGAGCTATTCCCATGCCCGGAATCCCAAACGGACATTGATAACATTGAAATGCACTTCAACTCAAATTTAAGAAATCCTTTTAAAAATGCCAACTTCCATAATAGGTGCTGAAACGTTCCCGGGTCATTCAAAATTTGACCCGGACATACGCCCAAGTCCAAAATTATTATACGAACTTGTTGGAACCTTCAAATCCCGATTCCGAGGTCATTTATTCAAAAATCATACCTTAGTCACTCTTTCCAACTTAAAGCTTCTGAAATGAGAATTTTCCCGAAATTTAATTCCGACTACACGTATAACTCATAACAGCTGAAGCGAAGCCACTCAAGGTCTCAAACCGCTGAATGACGTGCCATGGCTCAAAAACGACCAGTCGGGTCGTTACATTAAAATTTTAAAATATTATTTTCATGACTAAACCGACCGACTTCGGTCGGTTTTATTTAATTTATATAAATAGATTTTAAATAAATAATATTTAATGTGTGTGTGTGCGGGTATGTATTTTTTCAAATTACTTTTATATGGACATTATATCCTATCTTTGTATGTATATATACATATATGTATTAAAAGCTATATTAATACTTAAGTTTTAGCAACAACAACTTAAGTATTAATATGTTATAATATGTTAATATAGCATTAATATATATATATATATATATATATATATATATATATATATATATATATATATATATATATATATATATATATATATATATATATATATATATATATATAATATGACTTTTAATCGAATATAATTGAATTTTCAATTGATCCACTGATGAAGTATCCGAGTAAAGTACTAATAAGGTGATCGAGAATAAAACATTCGAGTATGAACAGTTGAGAGTAAATCATCAACGCTAGTCATATGTATGTAAGTGTAAATTATCGAGTTTAATTGATATAGTCGTTGTATCCAACATGCTATATAGCTTAATTGATATAGTCATTTAAGCTATATAAGATATACATATAGTATAGTATAGTATATATATATATATATAAGCTATATTCGATATAAGATGTTACATATAATATAGTGTATATATATATATATATATATATATATATATACACACACACACACACACACACACACACACATACATACATACATACATATATGCATATAAAAGTAATTTAAAAACATAAAACACACACACACACACACACACACACACACACACACACACACACACACACACATATATATATATATATATATATATATATATATATATATATATATATATATATATATATATATTATTTATTTAAAAGATATTTATATAAAACCGACCGACTTCAGTCGATAATTTCATTAAATTTATATTTTAATTTTTTTAAAATTATGTTTCCGACCGAACTCGGTCGAAAATATTTAATTAAAACTTATTCCGGTTGGTAAATTAAATATATATAATTTTTGTTATATTAAAAACCAATTGCCTTGGGCGGGAAAGCATAATTTCAAATATTCCGACCGAAATCAGTCGGAATTTTTGAAAAAGTTTAATAAAAAATTATTTTTGTAGATAATATACAAGTATGACCAGGTCTTGGTTAAATATTGACCAAGTTCCGACCGAAACCGATCGGAATTTTTATATATTTGCCGTGGGACCACTATTTCCGTTGTGAGAAATAGACTTTTGCGAACAATTTACTTAATTTCCTGACCGATTTCGGTCGGTTTATTTTCTGACCGATTTCGGTCGGTATTCTGTGGACGTTCCGACCTTCCGACCGATTTTGGTCGGTATTCTGTGGACGGATTTTGACAGTTTTCTAGTAGTATAAGAACCAGGTCCTCAATGTAGAGCTTAACTACTCTAAGAATCAGCTCCTCAAGGCTAAGGACCAGCTCCTCAAGGTTGATGATTGTACGTCTTTGCAAGATAGTAACTTTATCTCAAACTTACCGAGGCCCGAGTTTGTTGGAAGAAGACTGCTAAGCATGATAAGGGTTGTTGCCCAAGAAGATACGCATACATAGTGAGATACAAGAGTCCCAAGACTTGTGGAGCCCTTTGAGCAGTAGGAGTCCTATCAAACGAGAAGCTGGCTACGCATAGGACTCCTAGAAGATCTGGGAGTCCAGGGAATTTAAATACTATCCTTCTATCTGGACTACTGGGATTATCCTTTGGCATATCAACTGGAGAACTATATTTTTCTACACTCAAGTCGAGTACCAGTGTTGTGTTCTTCTTGAGTCAGTCTAGTAAATGTGTTTTAGAAAATCGAGTTGTAATCAAAGTGTCATAAATAATTAGTGAGTTGGAGTGAGTATTTGTTTTACAAGTTATAGTAACTTGTAAGTCAAATAGCTGCATTAGGAATACTAGAGAGTATTGAGTTACAGATTTATAATCGATACATTTTGCTGAAGTTGAAGTTGAAAATCCTACGTAGTAGGTTGTAGTTTTTGCACCTTTTGAGCCGGGTGATTTTTCACGTAAAAATTGATGTGTTTACTTTGCTGGTTATTTTTACTTTACGCATAAGGAGTAAGGTAAGAACCAATTTCTTTAGTAATATATAAAGTAACTCAAATTTACAATTGGTATCAGAGTAGGTTCTCTCACACACGACTAACACCTAGAGAGATCTTGGAAGCAAAATGAGTACTCCACCTGGAATTAATAAAGGATAATCAACTACCAGAGTACCCTTGTTTAATGGAAAATACTACAGTTGGTGGAAAGCAAGAATGGAGAAATTATGTGACAACTGAAGATTATGAACTATGGACCACAATGAACCAACATCCACTAACTCCTACTTAATAAAATGTGCAAAATGAAACTGTTCCTAAGGACCCCCTCTGAATTTGTGGCAGCAAATTTCAGAATGATAGAGAAGAATGCAAAGTCTAAGAAAATCCTTATCCTTGGACTTGGTCCTGATGAGTACATCAGGATATCAGCTTGTTCCAATGCAGTACTAGCTTTTAAGCATTTAGGATACACATGTGCTTATCATACGCTAATCTTTAATATCGCGTCAAATTATTTAAATTATTTTATTTTAAAAAGCTAATTTATTTACTCCATATTGACATATTGTGACCCAATATGCGGTAGCGAAGACACCTTGTCACAAGATTTGGGATGCACTCCAAACTGCTCATGAAGGTGAAGAAATCAAGGATAGAATTACTTATGAGAAACTATGAGTTGTTCTCCATGAAGGATTCTGAGCTCATCCAGGAGATGGTGACTAGGTTTACCATAATAACAAATGAACTATTATAACTTGGAAAGGTGTTCACCTCAAAAGAGTTAGTTAACAAAGTTCTAAGGATTCTTCTAGCTTTATGGGAATCAAAAGTCACATCTATTCAAGAAGCCAAGGAGCTGGATAAAATCTCACTTGATGAGTTGGTTGAAAACTTAAAGACTCATGAAATGAGAAAAATAGAACTGTGCAAGGAACAACCAAAGAGAGATAAGGCCTTGGTCCTTAAGGCGTATGAAGAAGATGAATTTGACAAGGATGATCCTGACCTAGCAATGTTTGCTAAGTTGAAGAAGTTCATGAAGAACTCCAAAATGGCACCTAAGAGAGAGAACAACGGTAAGCCTTAGAATATCAACAAAGCTACTTATGATGGGTGTTACACGTGTAGCAAGCTAGACCACATGGTCAAAGACTGCCCAATATGGGAAATTGAGTGGAGGAAAGAACGAGCTGAAAAGGAAAAACTGGAAAAAATTAGAGAAAAATGTCCAAACAAAGGAAAAATCCTAGGTAAAGGATTCACTAAAGCAACGAAGCAGGCCTTTCTAGCAGCATATGAGGACAATGGAAGTGATAAAGAGGAAGAGAAAAAAGATGGGGCCATAAGTCTCTATGCTGTAATTCATAAACATCAGACTGTGGAGACAGAACCTCCAGTACAGCTTGAAATGCATATTGGAAGACCTCCTCTATTTGATGGACATCACTATGATGAATAGGAGATGCGTATGGAAATATTCCTTTAGGCCACTGAATTTGACCTATGGATAATTATCAGTCATGGACCAATCATCCCTACAAAAATAGATGGTGAAGATAACAAATGTAACAAGAGAGAAGAGGAATATGATGATGAAGACCGTCAGCTAATCCAGAAAAATGCTAAAGCAAAGGACCTGCTCTATAGAAGTTTTTCCAGAAATATTCTCTACAAGGTGTCCTCTTGCATCTCTGCCCATGATACATGGAGGACCTTAGAAGCTGATTTTGGAGATGAAAATATTGAAGTGGTGCTGATGGCAATTGAAGAAAGCCAAACAGAAGAAGAAGTGATAGGTATAATGGCCATGAGTGATTCAGAGACTGAAGATGAAACAAATCAGGTAATTATATCTAACTTGAAAGAAAATATTCATGCTATGTCTTAAAAATAACTGATGGCCATAATTGTGACCATGACGTGTGAGATGGACAAAATGAGTGCTGGAAATGATGAGTTAATAAGAAACCTCTCATGTGTCAAAATTGATCTCAAAGAACTTGAATCTGACAAAGCTGATCTTGAAGGACAAGTCAAAGACCTTAAGAACCAGGTTCTTGAGCTCACTTCTAAAAATGAAAAGTTACCTGATACACATGGTAAGGGAAAGATGAGTGATCTGCAAGATAAGTTTGAAAAGGAACTAAAAAGGGCTAATGATAATCTTTGTGATGCTAAATGTAGGAATAAAGTTCAACAAAGAAATCTAGAAAAGGCTAATTATGAACTATCTAGGCTAAGCAAACGACATAGATCCTCATATGCATTAAATTGGCTGAATGAAAATAGCAGCACTAACAAATCAGGAATTAACTATAGAAAACCTGTTCCCAAATTTTATCCAAAGTATGTAGGAATTTCTGATAACACAATGTGCACTCATTGTGAAATGGTAGGACACTTTAGAGATGTTTGCCCTGCCTTAATTCATGCTCAGTTTAAGAATACTTTTAGTCTTGCTATAAATGTGAAGAAAGAAGAGGAACCAAAATTCAAGCCTTTTGTCCAAACTAAGTGGATTAAGGTTAACAAAAAAACAACTATTAATCATCTTCCCTTCTGGACAAGAAGAGATGTGATTCATCATTTTTCAAATAAAAAGGGATCCAAGCTTTTCTTGGTTCCCAAGACCAACTTGTGATTTCTGGTGCAGGCTAAACCACTAAAGTGAGAGGGAACAATCAAGACTCGTATCTAGACAGTGGATGCTCAAGACATATGACTAGAGAAAAGAAAAACTTCCTCTCACTGACAGCCTTCCAAGGAGGGAGTGTGTCATTTGAAAATGAAAAAAAGGGCAAGATAACATGTATTGGTAAGGTCAGTAAGTCACTGTCTCATGCTATAGAAGATGTGTATTATGTCGTAAACCTCAAACATAATCTCCTTAGCATTTCTCAAATGTGTGATAAAGGAAATGAGGTTAAATTCAATTATAAAATCTACACTGTTACTAAGTTTGATACTAATGAAATTGTGTTAAAAGGTATGAGACATAACAATGTTTTCAAGATATTCATTATGTCTCTTCCTCAGAGTGAGCACACATGTTTAAGTATAGTGGAAGATGATCCATTGTTATGGCATAGAAGACTGGGTCATGCCAATCTTTCTCAGCTCAACAAGTTGGCAGCAAAGGACCTAGTCCTTGGACTACTAAAAGTTGAGTTCACCTCATACAAGGTATGTGATGCCTGTGTTAGAAGGAAACATGTAAGGTCACCTTTTAAATCTAAAATAGGTTATCAACACCTCCAAATCTTTGAAAATCCTTCACATGGACCTATGTGGACCAATGAGAGTGAGGAGCAGGGGAGGCAAGAGGTATGTATTTTTCATTGTAGATGACTTTTCTAGGTATACATGGACTCTATTTTTGGGATCTAAAGATGAAACTTTTGATATTTTTTGTGTGTTTGTCAGAATGATTCAACAAAAACTGGGTTGTAATATTTTAAGTATAAGAACATACCGTGGAACTGAGATTGAAATCTAAATTCCTTGAGTTCTGTAACACACATGGAATTTATCATAACTTATCTATACCTAGAACTCCATAACAAAATGGTATTGTAGAAAGAAAGAATAGATCTCTAGAAGACATGGGGAGGACCATGCTGATTGCTAGTGGACTACCTAAGATCTTCTAGGCTGGGGTAGTCAATAATGCATGTTACTTGCTAAGCAGACGCATGGTCAAACCTATTCTTAGTAAAACTCCCTATGAGTTATTTCGAGGAAGAAAGCCCAACATCACTCACCTGAGAGCATTTGGGTGCAAATGTTTTGTGCATAATAATGGCAAAGAAGCTCTAGGTAAATTTGATGGCAGAAGTGATGAGGGAATTTTCTTGGGTTACTCTTCATATGGTAAAGCCTATAAAGTTTTTAATAAAAGAACTATGTGCGTAGAAGAAAATGTTTATGTTTTTTTGATGAATCTAACAACTTGGCTGAGAAAGGCCTGCAGCATGAAGACTATGACATAGGACTCACTGGTGAAGGAGCTTCTAATCAACCTGAACTTCAATCTGACAATGGATCAGGAGATCCTAAGGAAGTTGAGAGTGATCATGAGGATCAAGAAGAAGAGAGAACTATTTTGACTACTAACCAGACTGATGAAACAATACCTACTGACACTGTTTCTTTTGGTCACCCCTTGGGTGAACCATCTCTGGGAATGCAGATTAGGTTATGAAAACATCAAAGTTCACACCCTCTTGAGAACATCATCTCTGATCCTAATGCTGGAGTGCAAACCAAGTCATCTATGAGAAATCTATATGCACTTACACCATTCCTCTCACAGGTTGAACCTAAGAACAAAAAGGAAGCTCTAAGGGATCCAGATTGGATTACAGCCATGTAAGATGAGCTAAATCAATTTTAAATAAGCAAGGTCTGGCACTTGGTACAAAGACCCAAGAACATAACTGTCATAGATACTAGATGGGTGTTCAGAAACAAGCTGGATGAACAAGGAAATATCACAAGGAACAAGGCCAGACTTGTGGTTCAGGGATACAATCAAGAAGAAGGCATTGACTATGATGAGACATTTATACCTATAGCTAGAATGGAAGCTATAAGGAGGCTAATAGCTTTTGCTGCACACATGGAGTTCACCCTGTATCAGATGGATATAAAGAGTGTATTCTTGAACGGTTATCTGAATGAGGAAGTATTTGTTAAGCAACCTCCTAGGTTTGAGAGTGAATAATTTTCTGACCGTGTGTTCAAGTTAGACAAAGCCCTGTATGGAGTGAAATAGGCTCCAAGATCTTGGTATAAAAGACTCTCAAAATTCCTCTTAACCAATAACTTTGTAAGAGAAAAGGTAGACAACACACTATTTCTGTGGAGCAAAGGCAAAAATGTTCTAATTGTACAAATATATGTGGATGACATTATCTTTGGAGCTACTAATAAAGTAATATGCAAGGAATTTGCTGAGATGATGGGGAATGAGTTTGAAATGAGCATGATGGGTGAATTGAACTTCTTCTTGGGGTTAAAAATTAAGAAAATACCTACTGGAACCATGATACATCAGCAAAAATACATCAAGGAACTGCTGAAGAAATTCAACATGGTCTTTTCGACCTCCATAGACACTCCCATTGCCATTGCAACAAAGCTAAACCTTGATAAAGAAGGGAAAAGTGTTGAACAGAAGCTATATAGAGGAATGATTGGATCACTGTTGTATCTCATAATAAGCAGACCTAATATTGTATTTAGTGTGAGATTGTGTGCAAGATTTCAGGAAAATCCCAAATAGTCTCATCTGAAGGCTGTCAAGAGGATACTCAGATATCTTAAAGAGACTCTTGATCTGTGTCTATGGTATCCTAGGGGGTATAGCTTTGATCTAGTTAGTTATGATGATGCTGACTATGCAGATTTTCATGTTGACAGGAAAAAAATACTTCAGGAACAACACATTTTTTTGGTTCTTGTCTAGTGTCTTGGGGAACAAAAAAGCAGAACTCGATTGCTTTATCTACAGCAGAGGCTGAATATGTGGCAACAATATCTTGTTGTGCTCAGTTATTGTGGATAAGACAACAACTAAAGGACTATGATATTTTTGTTGATTGTGTTCCTATTTTCTGTGATAACACTGGTGCCATAAACATTGCTAAAAATCCATATCAACACAAGAGAACCAAGAACATTGACATTAGACATCACTTTCTTAGAGACAATGTCATAAAATGGAATATCTCAATTAACTTATGTAAAACTGAAAACCAAATTGCTTATTTTTACTAAAGCTCTGAGTAGGGATCACTTTGAAAGGAATAGACTAGAACTAGGTCTAATTAATACTTCTAACTATATTGAACCGCAATGATTGGCTAGAAAAAGTATAATTAGATATAGATAGTTAAGTACAATGTGTTAGATTTAGTCCCGTGCTTGTCTTAAGCACACACACTTGCCTAGAAAAGTCTAGTTGATAACTATATTTTATGATACTAACTTATAGTGCTGAAGCTTTATTGAAGAAATGAGTAAGAAGTTACTAAGGAGTTGGTTCTTTGACTCAGGTACGTGCCATCTTGTCTTAATTCATTGGGGCTTAAGCTGTGCTCAGACTTTCAAATCATGTTAGCATCACTTCTAGTTGTCATCCAGTCAAAGATTAAGGGGGAATCCTAGAGCAATTAGAGTTTAATTACTCCTAAAATCCTAACAGTCAGAGTCACCATTTTTAGAGTCCCGTTAGAACTCAAATTCGGTTACTCTCTCTATTCCAGTCAAATTGGGAGTTACGTCTTTAAAAGCCCCTTATGATCAGTTTCTCAGACCTTATTATTTCGCTCAAACCCTAAGCAAGAATCAAAAAATAATTCTCCCTTTCCCTCATCGATTTCATTCTCTCATCATCGTGCCAAAATCTAGCCAAGCTTCTTCTAAAGCAAAATCATCATCCAAGACTAAAGCCAAATCCAAGAACATGAAGCCCAAATCAAAGAAAAGTGTAAAACCATTAAGTGACTCTACACCCACACCTGCTCCTTCTCTATCTATATCCTCCATTGTACCTACACCATCGTCCGTTATTCTTGTTGCTCCTACCATTCCCACTTCTACTGGGCCTGCACTTCCAAAACTAACCATCCATGCACCTGTATCCGCTTTGAGTAACACCTCTAAGTCAACCAAGATCAAGTCTATTCCAAGAAAATCTGTCAAAAGTGACAAGGTAGTGCTTGATGCTGCTGTTAAAATAGACATAGTAGTTAAGGAAGTTGTGACTCAGGGGGAATCAGTGTCAATTGATACAATTCAGGTAAAACTCCCTCTATAAAAGTTAGATGTTCTAGTATCTGTTATAGATGATTCACCCTTAGATATTGTCTCACCCACAAGTGATAAACCACGAGTGGAGGAACCTACTATTAAAACGAACGTAGCAACTATGGAGAAAGGGGCAGATACCACTGATGTTATGCCAATGGTTGAGGGGAAAGGTAGTAAAGAACCAGTACAAAAGGAGGCTTCTGATGGTCTCTCTTTCAGTTGGACTGAGGATCAGAATAATAATGAAGGTGAGGAAGAAGGAGGAGTGGTGGCCAGTCATGAGGAGCATCAGATGAGAAAAAAAGTGAGAATGAAGGAGATTCTGGTGAGGAGAAGGAGAGTGGGGCAGGAAATAAGATAGATGAACAAGTGGATGATTCTGGAGAGGAAGAAAAGAATAGCGAGGAAGGAGGTGATTTTGAGAGTGAAGGCGAGGATGGAGAAAAGGCAAGTGAGCATGAAGGAGAGGATGAAAAGAGTGAGGAAGAGAATGAGAATACAAGTAGGGAATCTGAAGGCTCTATGGCTATTGGGAACACTGTGATAGCCCCATTAGAGGAAGCAAGTGGAGAGAAAAGGAATGAAGAAACTAGGTCTTTGCTAGCTCCTTTCACTAGATATGAGGAGGTCAGCAGTGATGAGGACAATTTACTCTTGTCTGTAGTAGGGGAAAAAAAAAGAAGACCCATGTGAAAGCAAAAACGTCTGTTATCCATGGAAGAAAAGAGGTGGCTCCTCTTGATAGGGCTCCTCTCACAAGGAGTTAAAAAAAGGTTGTTGATGAACAAATCATTAAGGAGTCCAGAGGTGCCAAGAAGCCAAGGAAGCAAGTTTCAGTTGTGGAACCTATTGTTGAGTTGGATGCAGAAGATGAGTTTGATTCTTCTCTGCTAGAAAAGGCATCCTCACAAAAGAGAAAGGTTGTCAAATCTACAAAGACTGCTACCCCATCTAAAAGGGCTAGTAGAGGAAAGAAAAGAAATAGTGTGCCTGCTGTGGTTGATAAGATTACTGAGTTCAGGAACAGAAAAATACTTAATGGGAAGATTCTTGCAAACACTGATGAGAAAGGGATGGTTCAGCTAGTTGAAAAGATTGAGTTATAGGGATGGAAACACATGTTTGTCAAGGTTTTCCCTCCTGTGTGTGTGCTTGCTATGGTGGAGTTCTATGCGAACTTCTAGTTTGATGGAAAAGTGGGCAAGAGTAACGTAAGGGAGTTTGAGATGGAGTTTGATGCGGAGGAGCTGGGGATGCTTCTGAATATTCCTTCTTTAGGTTTTGACAACTACTTGAAGAAGAAGTGGCCAGCCATAGACAATGATATAGACACAGGAATTGTAGTCAGAAGGAAGTTTTCTCAAAAGTTTGAATTGGATGCTCCCCAGAAGGTGTATAAGACTGATATGACTCCCTTTCACAAGTTGTTGTTTCACTTTGTCAATTCCTGCATTTTGCAGAGGTCTGAGAGAAGACACGAGGCAACCCTATTGGATATGGCTGTGATGGAACTACTTGACACTGGTAGACCTGTCAATCTCCCTAGCCTAATGATTCAGCACATGGCAAGAGTTCCAGATGATAAGTGGGATTTTTGATGGCTTATTAGCATCTTTTAGCTTTTATTTTAGTCTAAAAGCATTGAATTGTGTTCCCGAAACTAATAAAATTTTGCAAAATTGCAGGAAAGATGGAAGTTGGTCTCCCAAGATGAAATCCGACTCAAAAAGGAGTAATCTGAAGTACAATGCAATAAAGGGCGCAGAAGCACAAATGTGCGATCCGCAGAAGAAATTACGGACCGTAGAATTCCATCTGCGGCCCCAAACCAGGAGGAAGAATTTAGCAGACATTTGCACAAAGTGCGGACCGCACATGAATTGTGCGGCCGCAAAGCTGGGCTAAGAGTCGAAGATCAGAGAGTATGCAAAAAGACCAAGTCTAGTAGCTTCTGTGAATTGCGGACCGCACAAGAATTGTGCGGCCGCAGAAGAGTTACCTTGCGGCCGCAATCCAGAAATGTGCAGCCGCAGAAGAATGCCTCGTGGTCGTAGTTCAGAAAAGTGCGGCCGCAAAACTCCAGTTCCTGCTAGATGAAGAAATCTGCTGACCGCACATGGAATTGAGCGGTCGCAACACCTCCCAAGGTGCATTTTTGTCCGAGATTTTCAGCCTTGTATAAATAGACGAGTTTCACAAAATTAGGTCAAGTTTGAACCTCTGAAGTTGGTGTAGCCGTGTTTCTTTACTTTAGGAAGTTTTACATTGCTTTGGTTTATTTACAATAGATTTAATTATTTTAAGCTTCCATTATGAGTTTAATTAGTTTTTCTTCCTTATTTTCTTCAAACCCCATTATAAGTAGCTAGAGTTTTACTAGGGTTGTGACCCAACACTAGTGTATAAACCATATGGGTATCTAATTTAATGCTTGTTTATGATAGGGTGTTGATTATTTATCTTAGTTCATGCTTTAATTGTAGAATTAATGGTTGCAAACATTAATTCATGCCTATTTGACTTAGTCTCTACTTGAGAAAGAGGGACCTAGTCTAGGATAACTAGGCCAACAAGGAATTGGGTCAATTGAGAGATTGATTAACCCAATTAAAGGGTTCAACCTAGAGATAGTAATAACCCGACTTGAGCTCTTATCAACTATTTTGGGTGATACCCATTTGGTCTTGAGAAAGCCAAATGGGGCAAAACCACTCTCTTACTGGGAGGTATTGAGTGTGTAATTTAGTGTTGAGCACTATAATACACCCCAATCGACAAAACAAGCATTGAAGTCTTTATCCCATTAGGCAAACATCTAGGTCATGATCACAATACCTCGGAAAGAGAGTCATCATAGCCTGACCGCATGCCATGTATCATACATCATCTTGAAATATGTAAAGTAAGTAGGGCCCTGGAGGGGGGCCCCTAAGGGCTGAGTACACCACAACGGTACTCAATAAATGTCATAAACTCTCTCTAACTTAAGTTCTTGGGACAAACTTTATAAAAAACAATGCACCAATATTTGACATAAAACGATAAAAAATTTTATCAACTCACAACCCTTGTTATTTTAAATAACAACCAAGTGAAATATAACCCACAATATAAACTTTTAAAACATTTACATCAATCCAAGATTTTGGATAGAATCATACAAAATCATTCCATTTGCTAAGTCATCGAAATCACTTTCTGCTCCTTAAGCCTAAACATAAGAAAATCATCCTTACCTTTCACTGGGAGTACTATACCATCACCGACATAAGAAGGTCAACTAGGTTATGTACCTAGCGGCAAGTATCATATACCCTACTTGCTCAGGTCGTCTCATCGTAGTGTCGTATGAATCGACTCATCCATGCTAATAATAGCACAAAATAGTACTCTCTCGAGGGAGAGCACTCTGTCATAGTCTATACTATAAAGTGGCCATCTACGCCTACACCGGCACATGTAGTTTCATGACAACGAACACGATATATCCGAAGTTAATCTCGGTGAACACAAGTAACTCCCAAAATATTTGATACTTCAAAATAGATTCATAGCATAGTAACCTCAAATGATCTATTTTTATCAAATCATAGCATTTATAGAAAATCTAAATCCTTTGAACAAAATTTAAATAAATAACCTTTTACATGTTAAAGCCTTTAGCAATTTAACATCAATCTTTAAAAGATACCACAAGTGCTATTATGTTTGTCAATTTCCAAAAGAAATACTTTCCATGAAAACTTATCTTTAGCACTTAAATAAGTATACTCTTGTCAATACGTAAGTTTTGATAAAAACTTATAATATTTACCTTGAGTGTCACTTTGCCAACAAGATTTAAAATAAAATTTTATAAAACGGCATGACACTACATATGCAATATAATATTCTAGTACATGGAGACATCCGTACTTGTTTGTCCCCACAAGCATGAAAGCACATTTGCAAACAACTTAAGTATTAATTCGAAACATGCTTTTAGAGAAAGTCCCTCAAGAAGAGTAAGTTTTAATCAACTTACCTCGCTTTAGATTTATTAATATTCACAAGCTTTCAATCCTCCTCCATCATTCCAACGTTGATTAAAATGCTCAACATCACTAACAAGTCGATATCTACAATTAGATATCCTAATTACATCAAAATATGACCTAAGATATTTATCAACATCCATATATGGCTGACAAGTTGGCTACAAGCCTCCAAGAACTCAAATCGCCAAAGAGTTTTACATGCTAGACCATTCAACTTCATTCTTATGTTTTAATACCCATTCGAAATCATTAATGATACTATATCAATTGTCCATTGCCACCAAGTTACTATTCATCTTCTTCCATAATCAACACTTGCAAAATATACAATTCGGGTGATTACTAAGTTGATCACTTCCATATTTTGCTAACAATTATTTCCATAGGTTCATTGTATTCATAAATTTCATCGTCAAGATTACCATTCATCTTCTCTCTTATTTTCTCAAAAGTACTATTCATGTTATGAACTAGAGTTTTATAATCCAATCTTTCAACCATTAAAACTTGTAACAAATGCTTCAAATACTTCTAACTACTCATAATAAATGAGTTTGAAGCATTAAAATCACCTCTAGTAGATAAATCTTGAAAAATCACAACTTTGGTGATTTTTGTGTTCTTAAGGATTTAATGAAGAAATCTAGTATTTGGATGTCAGAATGATGTTAAAACTCATATATATTGAGTAATAATCAACCCAAAATATCATTAACTACTTACCTTAATTGATTGAACTTGATTTGAGCTCAAAATCGCCCCTTCACCTTAAGAACCCTAACCCCCAAATACTCAAAATAATCCCCTCCCCCGACCTTGTATTTATAGGCCCAGATTTCTGGGTTTCGGATGCAGACCCGGATGCTTTGCATCCCCACTTTACTCATCTTTGAAGCTCGGATGCGGACCTGGACGCTATGGCAGCACTTCACTGCCAGCCTCTCTTTCGGACGCGGCCTCGGATGCTTCGCATCCGCAAGCTCCTCCGCCAGCTTTTGGTAATTTAGTCATAACTTCTTGTAGAAATGTCCAAATGACAAACGATTTGAAGAGTTAGAAACTAGACTCGATGATCTTTCATTTGATATATTTTACATCAAATAACTCCTTATATATATGTAGATATACTCGTCCAAAATTTGGTCTTGTGCGTACTGATTTGGAACTTTAGTCCATCATGTAATTTCCAACTTGCCTTAGACTTAGAGCTCTCCTTAGACCTCACATCACTTATAATATATCTCGTACACTTATTATCATATCTAGCTGATATCCATCAAATTAATAGTCCTCGTCTGCATACAAAATAATATAACTAGCGCACTTTAACTTTCTTAATAGCACTTAAGTACTTCGAAATTTTTCCGGGGTGCTACATTCTCCCCCACTTAAGGACATTCGTCCTCGAATATTTTACAAGTCACTTTTAAGAATAGAGTTACCATCCTTTTACCTTTAACCATTATGAATATGCACTTATGACTACATGAGTCTTATATTTCCTTTTCAAAATCTCAACTTACTTACGGCCCTCAAAATTTGGCTATCTTTACAAATTCTTAAAAATTTTGGCAGAGCTTTCCCTATAACTAGGACTAAACAAAAACTTTAACCTATCCAGAACAAGCCCCCACACGGGCACAAATAACAATATCGTTCAACAACCAACAATACACAATATAATGTACCATCTTGACCTCACTCAGCAGTACTTATACCATAAGTGCATCAAATGTATATCTTTAAAACTTTTAACTTGTAACATATATGAATACCATTCAATATCAATAATTGCTACTATACATAGCTCCCATATCACTATTATACATGCCTGCATTTTCTTTTGTCATGCGTACGTCAAGTTGTACCTGAAAATATCTTCAAGTAAACTAAAATTTCTCTATGATTGGAACTTTTACAAATTTCATAATGTAGAATGGCACATATCCATGCTGCCTAAATTCTCAGCTTCCTCGAAGCTATGGCTCATGCTTGGTGAGAGCAAAATTATATTGCCCACGTGGTACCTGTAAACTTATCCATTCCGACTCATAGACTCAAAATTTTCTTATAACCAATACTTTCAAATTAGTCTGTTGCCCTTTTTGAGTCTTGTTTCCAAGAAAAGTCTTCCCACTTTAAACTTTTAATATTCACTAATTATCAAAACTATTTTGGAATGTTCATTTATTCCTTCCAAAGATTAATAAGATATTTGCCTCAGATTTATCCATCATATGATAATTTCATACCTCCACTTTCGCTCATACCTTTAGAGGTCATGTTAGATCCATAACTTGCTAACTATTGTTACCAACAAGTTTGCCACTTACTTGCGGACATCCGTGTTCTAGTTTTATTTCTTAACTTTTACCAATTTCTTGACACCATTGAGTATCTTGTGATATTTTTCTACCAAAAAATTGGGTTTTCATTTATTTTCATGCGCACCATAGACATGCTACTGTAGCCCGTAAACTTTCAACAGTCAAGAGTCATCGTTACCACGATGGTACTTGCACTCTTTTAATATTAGTGCTCTTCTTTGAACCCGTGCTTTTTACTCCCATACTTTATTTTTGTATAGAAGTCTCTTCTCATTTAAGAATAAGCATTGCATTACCCCTTTTTATTTTATTCCGTGCAAAGTGTGCATATATTAAAATACCTTCTTATTCCACTTGATCCCACATACAATTCAAAGTACTTCCTTGTACTTCCTCTACTACTTTAGGAAATTTTACATTGCTTTGGTGTATTTACAATAGATCTAATCATTTTAAGCTTTCATTATGAGTTTAATTAGTGTTTGTTCCTTATTTTCTTTAAACCCCATTATAAGTAGCTAGACTTTTACTAGGGTTGACCCAACCCTAGTGTGTAAACCTTATGGGTATCTAATTTATATTTGTATATGATTGGGTGTTGATTATTTAGCTTCGTTTATGGTTTAATTGTAGAATTAATGGTTGCAAACATTAATTCATACCTATTTGACTTAGTCTCTACTTGAGAAAGAAGGACCTAGTCTAGGATAACTAGGCTAATAAGGAATTGAGTCAATTGAGAGATTGATTAACCCAATTAAAGGGTTCAACCTAGAGATAGTAATAATCCGACTTGAGCTCTTATCAACTGTTTTGGGTGATACCCATTTGGTCTTGAGAAAGCAAAATTGGGCAAAATCACTCTCTGAACGAGAGATATTGAGTGGGTAATTTAGAGTTGAGAGCTATAACACGCCCCAATCGACAAAACAAGCATTAATGTCTTTAGCCCATTAGGCAAAACCCTAGGTCATGGTCACAACCCTAGGCTTTTTATCCATTTGAAAAAAGCCTTAAAAACAATTATATCTAGTCTTCTTTCTTTATTTTGTAATCATTAGAGTAACATTAGAAATAGAAAATAAATTCTTGTTGTGAAAGTGCAATCTAAATAATCCAATTGCTCAAATTGAAATATATACCCCTAACTACCATCTTAGCTCCATCTGGATTCGACCCCGACTCTTAGTTGGGTTTCTATTATTGCATACAACCTTTTTATATCTCTTCTGAGGTGTGCTTTTGACGTGATCAATTTTTGGCGCCATTGCCGGGGACTTTAAAACGGTGTTAGCTATATATTTGGGTGTGTTTTTGAAATATCTTCTTTTCCTTCCATGTTACTAACTTGTTTGAGAAATCGTATGTACAACCATGGCAAACAATAAGCTCGGAAATATTGATTTGGGGTATGTGGACGTCGAGGATGAGCAAGTTGATGAGATTCCTCTTGAACCTCAAGCCAATAGAAGAGGCAGAGTGCCTCATGACAATGCCCCCGTTCCACCCCCACCTCCACCACGAGCGGCTCCACACCAGATGTTACCCAATGAAGGATATGCCAGTGCGATAGTCCCTCCCCGTATTAGGGCGGGCAACTTTCAAATCACCAATGTGATGCTCACTTTGCTAGAGCAACGAGGTTTCTTCACTGGTGCTCTAAGTCAAAATGCATACAAACATTTGAAGGGGTTTATGGACACTTGTTGGGGAGCAAACAAACAAATGTGTCTGAGGATGCAATGAGGCTAAGGCTTTTTCCCTTCTCTCTGCGGGGGAAAGCTTTAGATTAGTTGGAACGTTTACCAAACTATTCCATTCACACTTGGGATGAGTTGGCGGAAAAGTTTATTTCTAAGTTCTTCTCTCCGGGGCTCATGGCTACACTTAGGGATGAGATTTTGGCATTCAAGCAAGAGACAAATGAACCACTACACGATATATGGGAATGCTATAGAACAATGGTTAAGGAATGTCCCAACAACGATATGACAACGAATATGATTCAACAAACGTTCTATCATCGGATCAACACAACCATCCAATGTGTAGTGAATCAACTTGCCAATGGGAACTTCATGACTACGCCTTATGGCGAGGTGTGTGAGATTTTAGATGAAATAGCAAAAACATCATCGGCATGGCATTCCCGGGCTAATATTCCACAAGGTGATCCCAATGTGATCCACCTTCACAAAGAGTTGAATGACCATGAGCAAGCCATTGCCGAAGTAACTACCACCATGAATCAATTAGCAAAGGCTCAACTTCAACAAGTGCAAAATCCTAAGCAAGTCAATGCCATGGAGGGAGTGAACATGATGGTGAAAAAAAGGAGGACCAAGGGTTCACAAGTACAACATCAAGTGGAGAATTATGTGCAAGAGGATAGTGGTTTTAATTAAGACGATTCTTTAAAATGAACAAGAAGAGAAGGTGCAATATGTGAACAACTTTCAAGGGTAACGGAATAACTTCCAAGGTCCAAACCAACAATAATGGCGACCTCAAAACAATCAAGGCAACTGGAATTCTAACAACCAAGGAAATTGGAGTGGTGGCAACAATCAAGAAAATTGGTATAACAACAACAATCAAGGAAATTGGAGTGGCAATAATCAAGGAAATTAGGGGGGTAACAATCAAGGTGGATGGAATAATCAAGGCAATCGGGGGTCGGGTTTTCAAAGGCCCCCGATGTATCAACAACTGAGTAACCCACCTCCTTATCCTTCCCATGGTCCTAGTTCTTCAAACAATGAGATGGGGAATATTGAGAACATGTTCAAGAAAATGATGGAAAATATGTCACGCCCCGAACCTAGGAGCGAGACAAGCACCCCGTGCCTCACCTAACCTGGCATACCAAATTGCGACTAAGGGACTCTGAACACATAATGTCATACTTTGGCCATGGGGCCACCTTGCAAGACAATTTGCGAAGCAAAATATAAAACTGAATGGAAACTAGCACTAACTAAATATCAATATAAAGCTAGGCCGACAAGGCCGTCATAGCTACTACAGCTGACAAACCACCAATTTATACAAACCCAACATACTGCACTAACCAACAGGATATGCCTACAAGCCTCTACTGATAGATGTACTGTGATCGGAACAGGGCCCCGACCTACCCATAACATATATACAGATATACATAAGATGTACACAAAACTCTAGTCCTGGCAACTCCGAAAGACGTGGAGCTTACCGATCAGGCGGAACTCGAAAAACACCTACTGAGGAGGTCTACCCGTCTGTCTGTCTGAACCTGCACGCATGAAATGCAGCGCCCCCAAAAAGGGACGTCAGTACGAAATAATGTACCGAGTATGTAAGGCAATAAAATAACTGAAATCTGAAACTGAACTGATAATATGATAACTGAAATTAACTGGGAGTCAAAGATGATCTGGAGATATACTTACCTGCTGATACTGACTCAACTCCTTCAATATAGTAAGTAAAATAATTGTACGGCCTTATAAGGCTCGGTATATATAACTGCTCTGCCATAGTAGGCTCGCTTATAGGCGCTCGGCCATACTAGGCTATGTATCTCGACCATGCTGGGCTCGCTCATAGGCGCTCGGCCACAGTAGGCTTGGTATATAACTTTCCATCTGATCAGAGGTTGCCCAATAGGGGCCTGCCCATCGATTATAGCTCGATGGTAATGAAAATACTGTAATACTGTATATATAGGCTTGCTGCTCTCTTGACTGAAAGAAGACAATACTAAAATTGAATATAGAGTCTCGATAAGGAATAATATTGTAACTTATGAGACTAGAATAGTGTGAATAAATTCATGAATATGAACTTCTCTTTTTGTCTCATTACTAACACATGTAGCTACGAGATCATGCCAAAATGAAGGAAGGCTTAGCCTTAACATACCTTATCACAATCTTTTCAATCACCAAGTTGAACTCACCTCTTCGCACCTTAATCTACAAGAATGATAATAATACTATCGTTAAGTTACGAAAGGTACAACTATCGCACAACGAACGACAAACCTATTTTGTATTAAAACGGGCAGCATCTCCCCTATAATATGCCCTTCCTCCAACTTCAAGATAACACCAACAATACAAGGACAGAACAATAATAACATATATACATCATTTTCCAGCCCTATATACACCATCAAATACTACAAAACAGCCCAACACACCCCAATCTCTTCGTACACAAAACGACCACCGTAGTAGTGTCAAACGACCCGAAAATGTTATGACGAACGACCAGCCAACCAACCTACATTTATATGGTGTTTATAAACCCCCTTCCTCCTCCAAAACTCCACAAAATAGTAATAAAACACGCAGCCCAACAGCAACACAAAACAGTCCACAAAACAGTCCGCTACAAGTGAATAACTCGAACTCACTGCTTCCGATCACCATCCCGTGAGTTCTTACAAGTATAGAACGACTTACCATGAATTTACAGAAGAAAAAATGGATGAAAGAGAGCAGTAAACTCACCTTATTTGTTGGATAACTCAGCTCCTATCTTGGTTCTTCAAACTCTAAGTTTTACCTCCAATTGGAACTTGAAAGGGAGAGAAAATCAATTAGGGTTTGTGGGAAATTTTTGGGAGGATTCTTTGCAGAGCTTATGTCTGGTTATTATGCTCTATTTTAAGTCTAATATATGAAGAAAATAGGCCCTTAAAAGGCCTCTTTGGACGAACCGAAATGGCCCATTTTTGGGCTTTCATTTAAGCAAGTAGGTGACACACCTACTTGTCACCTAGCAGCTTGCGCAGTATCGCAAAAATGTACATATCTCTCTACTCCGATGTTGTATTGACAAATGGTTTAATGCGTTGGAAAATAGACTCATAGATCTTTAATTTGATGGGTGGAACACACCATAACTCTAAGTATATTGGGAGAAAATTGCAGTTACATTTGACCCAAAGTTTCAGTAAAACTTATGAATGTAACTTGTGATGACTTTCATCGACTTTTGTTCCACAACTCGCTTGACTTAAAAACATAACACACGGATGTAATACGACTAATATAAATCATAACATAATCTCTTTATCATGTTAATCACCCTAGTCTCACCCCAAAGGTACATGTTATAACATTCCCAACTTGTCGACTTTCGACGAAACATTATTTTATTTAATTGCTTTAGCTTCTGAACTGTCCAACCCTCTTTGTACTTGTTGTTCATGATCTTCAATATTTGTAACCTCAGAGGTAACATGATTAACTTACTTTATATACTTTTAAATATTATCTCATTTTTTTGTCCTACATTAGTTTGCTTACGACGTATTTTTACATACGAAAATATAGGGTGTAACAAAATAAATCCGATTAGGATGCCCAACTTGCCTCACACAACACATCGATCCGCAACTTAGAAGTTCAAATGGAGCAAATCTCTCAAGCTCTAAATTCTCGTCCTAAGGGGACACTACCAAGTGACATAGTGGTATACCCAAAGTGGTGGAAATAACACGGGGCATGCCATGGCCATTACTATAAGAAGTGGAAGAGGTGGCAATGCACCTACCTCAATCAAAAGCAACTTATGGATGATGAGTAAGTTGTACAAGAAGAAGAGGTCCCGGACAATGTGGTGCAATTAAATGATGAAGTTCGAATTGATATTGATGATAGTGTGGAAGAGACTCAAGAGGAGGTGAACCCATCTAGGGATCCTATTATTTACATACCGGAGCCGGTAGTGCATAAGCCCCCACCTCCATACCCTCAAAGACTTTCCAAATAAAATGGCAAGAATAAATACAAAAAGTTCATTCAAATGATGAAGAGTCTGTCAATCAATGTGACATTAGTTGAAGCTTTAGAACAAATGCCCCGTTATGCAAAGTTTATGAAGGATCTCGTGACGAAGAAGCGGTCAATGAATTTTGAAACTATCAAAGTCACTCATCAAGTGAGTGAAATTGTGCACTCAATGGCTCCTAAGTTATAAGATCTCGGTGCTTTCACGATTCCTTGTACAATTAGAAGTGCCAAGTTTGCTAAAACTCTTTGTTATCTTGGGACAAGTATCAATTTCATGCCCTATTCAGTTTTCAAGACCTTGGGAATTGGGAAACCAAAACCCACCTCTGAGAGATTGCAAATGGCCGATCGTACTATGAAGAGACCTTTGGGAGTGATTGAGGATGTCTTGGTTCGTGTTGATAAATTCATACTTCAACGGATTTTGTCATTCTAGATTATGAGACTGATTATGAGGTGTCGATTATTCTTGGAAGACCTTTCCTTGCTACGGGGAAGGCTCTTTGTGATGTTGAAGTCGGAGAACTCACCTTCCGGGTGGGTGATGAACAAGAGGTTTTACATGTGTGTAAATCCATGCAGCAACCAAATAGCAACGAGGTGTGCTCTTTTGTGGACTTGGTGACCGATGTTATTGTTGATTATACAAGTGCCACAATCAATGTTAGTGATATATTGGAGGCCGTCTTGCTCAAATTTGATGATGACGAGATGAATGGCGTCATGAAATGTGTGAAGTCTTTGCAAGGGATGGGGTCGTACAATTATGCATCTCAGAAACTATCTTTGGATCTTGAAAATAGGACAACTCCTCCTACAAAGCCTTCCATTGAAGAACCTCCTACCTTGGAGTTGAAGCTATTGCCTCTACATCTTCGATATGAATTTCTTGGCCCTTGTTCTAATTTACCAGTTAATATTTCCTCTTGTTTGACTAAGGTGCAGGTAGATTCTACATTAGCGGTGCTACAAAAGAGGAATCAATCTATTAGATGAAGGAGCCAAACTATCTATTGAACATCAAAGAAGATTCAATGAGACTATGCAAGAAGTTGTCAAAAAGGAGATTATCAAGTGGTTGGATCCCAGGGTTGTCTACCCCATCTCTGATAGTTCGTGAACTTCTTTGATTCAATATGTCCCGAATAAAGGGGGCATGACGGTGGTCACCAATGACAAGAATGAGTTGATTCCTACAAGAATGGTGACCGGTTGGAACACGTATGGACTATCGCAAGCTCAATAAAGTCACAAGGAAGGATCATTTCCCACTTCCTTACTTAGATCAAATGCTTGATAGATTGGCCGACCGTGCTTTCTATTTCTTTCTTGATGGGTATTCAGGCTATAACCAAATCCTTATTGCTCCAGAGGATCAAGAGAAAATAACATTTACATGTCACTATGGTACTTTCGCCTTCAAGCTTATGCCATTTAGTTTGTGTAATGTAACAATGACTTTTCAAAGGTGTATGATGGCTATCTTCACGGACATGGTGGAGGACTACCTTGAAGTTTTCATGGATGGCCTCTGGTTGTTAGAGATTCTTTTGATGATTGTCTTTAAAATTTAGATAAAATGTTAGCAAGATATGAAGAAACAAATTTGGTTCTCAATTGGGAGAAGTGTCATTTTATGGTCGAGTAGGGCATTGTCCTTGGGCACAAAATCTCAAAGAATGGAACTGAAGTTGACAAGGCAAAGATAGAGGTAATTTCTAAACTTCTACCTCCATCTTCGATGAAGGGTGTGCGGAGTTTCTTAGGCCACGCGGGGTTTTACCGGCGTTTCATCAAAGATTTCTCTAAGGTGGTGAACCCGTTGTGAAAACTTCTTGAGAAGGATTCTAAGTTCAACTTTAATGATGATTGCATGAGAGCTTTTGAATTGTTAAAGTTCAAGTTGTGAACTACTCCCATCATCACCGCTCCAAATTGGAGTGTCTCTTTTGAACTCGTGTGTGATGCAAGTGACGTAGAGGTTGGGGTTGTCTTAGAGCAACGCATCAACAAGATTTTTCACCCACTCTACGATGCTAGTAAGACCATGAATAGTGCCTAAGTCAACTACACCGTTACAGAGAAAGAGCACCTTGCCATTGTGTTTGCAATTGAGAAGTTTCACCCGTACTTGATGGGTGCAAAGGTCATTGTCCACACGGATCATGCGACACTTCGTTATCTTATGAGCAAGAAAGATTCCAAAGCTGGGTTGATGAGATGGGTGATTTTGTTACAAGAGTTTGATATTGACATCCAAGATAGAAAAGGGAGTGAAAACCAAGTGGCAGACCACTTATCTCGTTTGGAGGAGGAGGGGAGGCCGCATGATGGCCTTTAAATCAATGACTCCTTCCCCAATGAGCAACTCTTGGCTATTTCAATGAAAGAGGTGCCATGATTTGTAGATCAAGCAAATTTTCTTGTATGTGGAATCATCCCAGATGAGTTCTCTTCAAACCAAAGGAAGAAGCTCAAACAGGATTGTGAAGATTATTATTGGGATGAACCATACCTTTTTCGGATTTGTACGGATGGGGTGATTAGAAGATGTGTACCGGAAGAAGAGCAAGGTGAAATTCTTGGAGCTTTTCATTCTTCACCATATGGTGGTCACCATGGTGGAGCAAGAACGGCGGACAAAGTGCTAAGTTGCGATTTCTATTAGGCCACTCTTTACAAGGATGCTAGTGAGCTAGTGAAAAGATGTGATGAATGTCAATGGGCCGGTGGAATCTCAAAGAAAAATGAAATGCCTCTCACCACAATTTTGGAGATTAATATTTTTGACGTGTGGGCTATTGACTTTATCGGTCCTTTTGTGAGTTCTTGTGGAAACACCTATATCTTGGCCGTGGTTGATTATGTGTCTAAATGGGTTGAGGCAGTTTTTCTACCCAACAATGAGGCGAGAAGTGTGGTGGCATTTTTGAAGAAGAATATTTTTACAAGTTTTCGTACTCCACGGGCTATTATAAGCGATGGGGTAACATTTTTGCAACAAGACTTTTGACACTTTACTTAGCAAGTATCTTTTTACTCATAAAGTCGCGACTCCCTATCATCCACAAGCTAGCGGTCAAGTGGAAGTCTCCAACCGGGAGATAATGAGTATTTTGTCCAAAAGAGTGAATGTTAACCGGATGGATTGGTCCAAAAAGCTTTATGATGCATTATAGGCTTATCAGATGGCTTATAAAACACCTATCAGAATGTCGCCATACTGGTTGGTGTTCGGAAAAGCTTGTCATCTTCCGGTGGAACTTGAGCACAAAGCCATGTGGGCTGTAAAGAAGTTGAATCTTGATTGGGATGTAGCCGCTAACTTGAGGGTTGTACATTTGAATGAGTTGGATGAGTTCCGGTACCATGCTTATGCAATTTCGTCCATGTATAAAGAAAAGATGAAATATCTTCATGACAAATACATTTGGAACAAAGAGTTCAAGGTGGGGGATCTTGTGTTGTTGTTTAACTCAAGGTTGAGGATGTTTCCCGAAAAGTTAAAGTCTAAATGGAGTGGTCCTTTTGAAATTGTGGGTGTGACACCTTTTTGTGCATTAGACTTGAAGAACAACAACAATGAAGTATTTAGAGTCAATGAACATCGGGTGAAGCACTATTTGGAAAAAGTTGGAGATAGCCACGTCGTGGCGGTCATTCATTTCAATTGATGGTATTCTGCATCGTGCCGCGACGTTAAATCAGGTGCTTCTTGGGAAGCAACCCATGTTTCTTTTCTTTTTTTCTTTTGTATTTAGGTGTTATTTTTGTGCTAACTCGATTTGAAGTGTGCTACAAGGATGAGTATGACTTACAGGAATTGGGGACAGAAATCTGGCTAAGTGTTGCAAAATAATTGCGGACCGCAGTTGAATTGTGCGGACCGCACATTTATAGTTGCTGCAGTGAAAGTGCATTGCGGTCGCATAATTATCTTGCAGATCGCACAAATGAAGGGTTGAAATTGCAATCTCTCTGAAGTTAGTCCGTCAGAGAAATGGTCAATGTGCGACCACAAAAGGAATTTTGCAGCCGCAACAAGGAATATGTGGTCGCACACAAATTGTGCGAACCGTAGCTGAAGAACCAAATATGCATCCCCAGATAACAGAGTGCGGACCGCACATGAAAATATGCGGCCGCACTCGACCTTTCCCCTCTTTTATGAATCATTAGTATAAAAACAAAGGCAGTGGCAAGGGTTACAGTTTTCCCTCTATGAGCACAAAACTGGCACTATATTGAAATTTCTTGGTGAATCATCTACCCACACACCCAACAACGGTGATCCCTCATTCCTCACACTCATTCAAATCTGGTATGCTTATATTCCTTGTTAGAATTTTGCATTTTTATTTAATTTATAGCTTTTTAATTATTTTTAGGCCATTTGTCAGTAGAACTCAATTGTACATTCATGTGGGGGTAAATCTATAGTAGGTTAACTAATAAATGCTCATTAGGGACATGGTCAACGTATTTTCATGCCTTTATATTGTTATCATGTCAAAATTTACACAAATATTATAAAACCTAGATTGAAATACTGGACTATTCGTAGTGTTTTGAATTATACAGCTGCACCTGAAATTGTGCGGTCCGCAGAAGTTGATTCTAGGGCAGCTTTAGTATATAATTAGTCTGTAGCCGCAAGGTAAAATGTGTTGACCGCAGAATTCTCATTGCAGCTGCAGAACAGCCCTTTTACTGTCATCAGAGAGTCTACAAAATGGTGACTTAAATTTGCGGCCGCAAGGTAAAATGTGTGGGCCGCAAAAATCATGTTGCGACCTCAAAACAGCCAATTCTTTGTCATCAGAGAGTTGGCATATTTTGAGTTTCTGAGTTGCGGCCGCAATTAAAATTTTGCGGACCGCACTCCACTTTTTGCGGCCGCAAGGAAGAATTGTGCGGTCAGCAAGGCCTCATCCACGGCCATAAAAAAATTGTGCGGACAGCAGACCCTTATCATGCAAGCATGTTTCAATTATGAACCCCACTATGTTTTATGGTGTATACTTGTATATCTCATTGTATGTCTGAACTTTGAATTGCAACTAATAATTGCCTTTGCTTGATACAGAGAATGGTTCGATCTAGAGGCAGAGGTGACACTTCTAAAGGGAGGGGTGAACCTTCTAGGGTTCGAGGCAAGAGTGCCTTACCCCTCGACCAACAAAGGACAATAACAAAGAAATCTATAACCGGCAGAAGGAAAGGTGCAGATCTCTCCGAGACAAGCTCTTATGTCCCGTCTAGGGAAGTATCAGAGGGCAATTCAGCCTCTGTTCAAGAGCAGTCGATTGTACAGTCAAGGCCGCCAGGGAGATATCAACTCAGGGACGGGCCGTCCTCATCTCATAGCACTTTCGAGGGTTCGAAAAGTACTAGTCAGGCTTCTGCGCCTATCCCTGAGGCACAAGATACATCAGTTCAGGATATCCCCAATAATGGCAGAAGGGGAGTTACCACAGCTGCCGACCTTGAAAGGTCAAAGAAGAATGAGGTCTGGGAGGATTGGTTTGTCAGCTTGGCTGCCTTCACTAGCTTTCGTACATGATCGCCAGTGAGGTCACTTACTCTTGAGCGACAATTTCAGTTGAAAGATCTAGAAAAGTACAACTCAGCAGTGTTAAGACAGTTCAAGGAACGAAATGGGTGGATGTGGTTCACCTAGAGTGTGGTGGATGCCAAGGAGTACCTTGTCCGTGAATTCTATGCCAATGTGGTGCATATCAAAAAGGGGATAAAGGTCAGCACACACTCAACACATACTTGGGTTTTGAAGACATTTAGCTAAAGGAATATTTGGAGAAGTTGGAGATGGGAGATGCAATCCGGCATTGGTTAGCAGAGATTCTAGCAGCACCAGGGCCACCACCACCATGGATTGCTGCTGGGGTTCCTATCCATAGGAGCACGCTGAGTTTTGAGGCAAAAGGGTGGCAAACCTTTGTCTGTAGCAGACTAGACCTGTGCCAGAAAGAGACTTACATTCCAATTCCTCGGGCAGTCTTGGTTGCTTCTATTATGGCCGGGTACCCTATCAATGTGGGGGCTGTGATGTCGGTCAACATCTCAGTGATTGTTCGGCAGGATGACTCATCCTATCCATATCCCCAACACTATCACATAATACTTCACAGATGCAAGGGTAGAGCCGACAGATTATGACACAAAGGTGAGGCCGAAGAAGCCTTTCACTTAGTATTCACTGATGGATGCAAAGAATCCGAAGAAGAAAGTTCATCCTCCTACCACTGCGGGCCAGTCTGATGAGCCAACTATGGTATCTGCTGAGGCAGTTGTTATTCCATCCACTTCGGCCGATCCTTTATCTAGTGCCGCAGCCATACCTCCGCCATCATCCACAACCCTTTCTGCAACTCCTGCCACAGCTTCCACTTAGGCTTTGAAGCTTGTGCCCATGCCTACTGCTCCACTTTTTGCGCTGTGAGTCTCCCAGACATTGGCGAGCCTCAATAACTGGATGCAGACATCAACTGTAAAGTTGTCTGACTTATCCAGTATTGTTGCAGCACAGTCTATTGTTCAGGCACCTCAGTTTCCCACGACAGTTAAGGAGACATTGAAAATCCTGAGAACCAGAACACCATCATGGCTACCTTAGTACAGCACATGTCATTGATCGAAGAGCTGGGAAAAGAAGTAAAGAAGATGAGAAAGTCCCAGGCCAGCAAGAAGTCAATGGACAAGCTCCGGAGACAGGTGACCAAGCTTGTTGCATCAGGAGATATCCCATCTGACATGTTGATCGACCCATTCCCTTCAGGCCCAGATCCTGCAGCACCATCAGCACCAGTGGCACCAGCTTGTTAGTCTAAGGAGCCAGACTTTGCTGTCGACACTACGTCAGATGTTCACCAACCCAGTCACACCCAGATTTGAGAATGATGAGATTCAATTGGATGAGACTGAGGGCGGTGACATTGTTGGGTACACAGAGATGTCCAAGGAGCTATAGGGAGTTTTCTTTACTCTTTCCCCTCTTTTACTCTCATTTTGTTAAGCATTGGGAACGATGCTTATCTTTATTCAGGGGGTGGAGTTTATTGATCATATTTGGTACATTCTGAGATATTTGGCTTGTAATAACTTGATAATATTTTCTTTTTCTTTCTTATTCTGTATATATTTTCTCTTTTTCTCTCATTATGTGTATTCAGTAGTTTTTGTTTATTAGCTTCTTTATTTTTGTTCCTTTGTTAGTTCTTAATTTGAGTTAGTAGCTTCTTTGTTTGCTTTAGTAGCTTCTTTTTATATTTTAGTAGATAATAAGCCTTTGGTTTTCTTAATACCACGGTACTTTCCAAAGGTAGTTGTTGTGTGAACCGGGTGACTCATCCCCACGATGGATGGTGTGACAACCTTCTTAAGGGAATGAGTCCATTTTTTGTGTTTAGGTAATAATAGTAGTAGTAATAAATAAAATGACCTAATTAAGTCATGCTCGAAGAGTCAAACATGCTTCAATTTGTACCAAAATGCTTAACTACGTGTTTATGGTTAGAAACAAGGTTTTTGAAAGAAATAGCTCTAGTTAGTGACTTTGTTACTCTTGTGTTGACTTTGGCAACCATCGAGTGGTTTAATTGAACCATAGTGATTTTTAAACTTGTATATGGTTGTTGTGAGCCCTTGACTCTGTCCTCTTTAATAATCTGGTTGCGTGAGGGGTGAGATGAATTATTGCTAGTCCAAGTATCCATGCGAAGGGTCTAGAACTTGACCCGAATATGTTTCAAGATGAAATCCTAAGTTTTGCTTGGTTTGAAAAGTGATGGTAGTATTTCCTTGGCCCGTTTGAGTTTTCTATTGCCAACCAATGTCATTATCCCTAGTCAACCCCTTTGAGCCTCGAGCCTTTATCATTTGATGACCATGTTACAAGCTTTTACCCATTTTGTCGTGACCCTCTCTTGGCACCCGAGCTTTCCTTAACACTCTTGAGAAACAAACGGCCAAAAACGTAAGTTTGGGGAAGAGGCGGGAACTTGAGAAAGGTATCGAGGCACAAAAGGAGAAAATAGATGATGAGAAGGAAGGAAAGAAAAGAAAAGAAAAGAACAAAAAGAAAAAATGCAAAACAGTGAATAAGTGGAAGAGTTGAAGGGATTCAAAAGGGAGGTAATGATCCCAAACATGGAGAAATCAAAGAGGTAGAAAATGAATGTAATGATCAAGAAAGAGTGATGTTAAGTCTCTCTACTCCCCCAAGAAAAATAAAGTGCCTCAAAGAATTGGCAAAGTGTGAGCCGAGAAATGAAGAATGGAGTGCTTAAGGAAAGGTGTAACCACTCACCCATATTGTATCCAACCCTAATCCAAAAGCCTTCATTACATCCCAAAAGAAGTCCTACTTGATTTCAAGCCGAGTGAGCTTACATTAGTGGCGATCTATATGAGGGGCAATCCTATGGTACTTGAAGTCGTACTTGCGACATTCTCTTGAGAGAGATGAGTGAACCTTTCATAAATCTTTGGATTGAGTGTTAAATTTCTTAAGTGAGCCAGGCAAATGGAAAGTAGAGGAGAAAGAGTTTGGAGCCCACTATGACTGCATGATAGAGCAAGAATCCTTGATAAGTAAAGTCAATTCTTGAAGCTCAAATGTCACATTAGATGGCTTACCTTTGAGTCGCTTGAATGATCCTTAACTTTTGGAGGTGAACTAATTTACTTGCTTGAGGACAAGCAAAGACTTAAGTTTGATGAAGTTGATAAATGGGGTTTTTGACGGCTTATTAGCGCCTTTTAGCTTTTGTTTTAGTCTAAAAGCATTGAATTGTGGTCCCAAAACTAATAAAATTGTACAAAATTATAGGAATACTGGAAGTTGGACTCCCGAGATGAAATTCAACTCAAAAAAGGAGTAATCCAAAGCACAAGGCAATAAAGGGCATAGAAGCACAAATGTGCGGTCGGAGAAGGAATTCTGCGGCCCCATAAGAAATTGCAGACCGTAGAATTCCATCTGCGGCCACAAACCAGGAGGAAGAATTTAGCAGACATTTGCGCAAAGTGCGGACCGCACATGAATTATGCGGCCGCAAAGCTGGGCTAAGAGTTGAAGATCAGAGAGTATGCAAAAAGACCAAGTCCAGGAGCCTCCGTGAATTGCGGACCACATAAGAGTTACCTTGCGGCCGCAGTTCAGAAAGGTACGGCCGCAGAAGAATGCCTCGCGGCCGCTGTTCAGAAAAGTGCAGCTGTAGAACTCCAGTTCCTGCCAGATGATGTAATTTGTGGACCGCACATGGAATTGTGCAACCGCAGAACCTCCCGAGGGATATTTTGGTCCGAGATTTTTAGCCTTGTATAAATAGACGAGTTTCACAAAATTAGGTCAAGTTTGAACCTCTAAAGTTGCTGTAGCCATTTTTCATTACTACTTTAGGAAGTTTTACATTGCTTTGGTGTATTTACAATAGATTTAATTATTTTAAACTTCCATTATGAGTTTAATTAGTTTTTCTTCCTTATTTTCTTTAAACCCCATTATGAGTAGCTAGACTTTTTCTAGGGTTGTGACCCAACCTTAGTGTGTAAACCTTATGGGTATCTAATTTAATGCTTGTTTATGATTGGGTATTGATTATTTGGCTTAGTTCATGCTTTAATTGTAGAATTAATGGTTGCAAACATTAATTCTGCCTATTTGACTTAGTCTCTACTTGAGAAAGAGGGACCTAGTCTAGGATAACTAGGCTAACAAGGAATTGGGTCAATTGAGAGATTGATCAACCCAATTGAAGGGTTCAACTTAGAGATAGTAATAACCCGACCTGAGCTCTTATCAACTATTTTGGGTGATATCCATTTGGTCTTGAGAAAGCCAACTGGACGAAACCACTCTCTGACCGAGAGGTATTGAGTGGGTAATTTAGTGTTGAGAGCTATAACACATCCCAATCGACAAAACAAGCATTAAAGTCTTTAGCCCATTAGGCAAATACCTAGGTTATGGTCACATCCCTAGGCTTTTTATCCATTTAAAAAAAAACTTAAAAATAATTATCACTAGTCTTCTTTCTTTATTTTGCAATCATTAGAGTAACATTAGAAATAGAAAAACAAATCCTTGTTGTGGAGGTGCAATCTAGATAATCCAATAGCTCAAATTAAAATATATACCCCTAACTCCCATCTTAGCTCCCTGTGGATTCGACCTTGACTCTTAGTTGGGTTTCTGTTATTACATACGACCGTTTCATATCTCTTTTGAGGTGTGCTTTGGACATGGTCAGCAGACACTTCCAAGCCTAAGCATGCTATGCCTTATGGCTTCATGTTAACTGAGCTATTTGACAAGCTTATTATTGCCTTGCTTGAGCTTAAGTTTGGAAATCACAATTATATTTTGGATGTTGTTACCCTCAAGCAGTGTGGCTATGAGGAGATCAAGGTAGGGGACTAACAAGTTCTGCTATTCTACCTGGTAGCAGCAGAGCTCGCTAAGAGGTTGGAGTTGGTTATTGAGGAGAATGCCAAGCTTCGAGAAGACAATAATAAGTTAAGAAAAGAAACCAGGTAGCTTAGGGAAGAGCTCTGAAGGGACAGAGAATCTCACGCCCAACAAATTGCTACCCTTGTGAAAGCATTGACCCTCTCTGCCTCTCACCCATGAACCTGGTCCTTCCCTAGTGTCCTTAGATTATTTAGTTATCTTAGTGATGCTTTAGTTCTTATTTCTTCTGTTCTAGTATGAGTAGGTTGCAGGATATTTAGTTTAATTTGCTCTAATGGTTTAGGACAAAGCCATGGGATTATTTTGGCACTACTAAATGATTTCCCTTACAATGTTTTAATACTCCGCACATGGTTAGATCATCAACTTAGTATATTTGTTTTGATAATTCTTGAGTTTGTGTTGTAGCCTAAATGACCATGAAACTTTCATTAACTGTGCTTAATATGTCTAACATCTTTTTATTATTTTTCGATGATGCCAAAAGGGGGAAGATAGAGTTAGGGGTGTTGTGTTGGTGTTGATATGTTTGTCTGTGTGATGTGCTAGTTGTACAAATGTTGATCATGATATGGTGATATGAGGTTATTACCAAGTTCTAATATGCACAAAGTTTGTCATCATAAAAAGGGGAGAATTTGTTGAGTATTGAGATTTTGATGATTAACAAAGTTTGTTCAGATGAAATGTTCTAAGAACCAGATCCTCAACGTAGCTGCTTAACTACTCTAAGAACCAACTCCTCGGGTTAAGGACCAGCTCCTCAAGGTTGATGATTGTACGTCTTTGCAAGACAGTAACTTTATCTCAAAGTTACCCAGACCCGAGTTTGTTGAAAGTAGACTGCTAAACATGATAAGGGTTGTTGCCCAAGAAGATATGCATGCATAAGTGAGAGACATGAGTCCCAAGACTTGTGGAGTCCTTTGAGCAGTAGGATTCCTATCAAACGAGAAGCTGACTATGCATAAGGGTCCTAGAAGATCTGGGAGTCCAGAGAATTTAAATACTATACTTCTGAACTGATGGGATTATCCTTCGGCACATCAACTGAAGAACTATATTTTTCTACACTCAAGTAGAGTACTAGTGTTGTGTTCTTCTTGAGTCAGTCTAGTAAATGTATTTTAGGAAATCGAGTTGTAATCAAAGTGTCATAAATAATTAGTGAGTTGGAGTGAGTGTTTGTTTTACAAGTTAGTGTAATTTGTAAATCAAATAGCTGCAGTAGGAGTACTGGAGAGTATTGAGTTACAGATTTATAATCGATATATTTGGCTCATTGTTCTAGTGAAGTTAAAGTTGAAAATTCTACGTAGTAGGTTATAATTTTTGCATCTTTTGAGCCGGGTGATTTTCCACGTAAAAATTACTGTGTTTACTTTGCTGCTTTTTTTTACTTTACGCTTAAGGAATAAGGTAAAGAACCAAATTTTTTAGTAATCTATAAAGACACTCAAATTAACAAAATAAATTAATAGAAAAATCCACATTTATTTTTTTGTAAATGAATTTTTATACTATCAAGTCAGCTAACTACATTAGCCAAAAGAAAAGTTGGATAGCTACAAAATAACCACCTATTATAAATACGTGGAACTAGTTATCTCAAAGACAAGGCAAATACAACCTATTACAACACATTATAAATTATTTTTACACCATCAGTGTCTCTAAATTAATGAGAAATGGAAAAGGCTGAAGTCTCGATTTGAAAAACCTAAAAGCTTTTTTTGCATTCTTCTGCCTGCTTTTTATCAAGTAATATCTCTTTGTAACGGATATAAAAGAACCATTTCATGATTTTCACTTACGCTTTTTTGGTTTTTTTCCCTTAAGAGTACAAACGTAGCAGAATTATATAAGAAAAGAGGGGATGGGGTGAAGAAAATATCAGCATAAACAATAAAAACCGTTACAAACCAGGGCATGACGAAGCTGAATTACAAAATTTCCCCTTTGATCCCCATCCACCCCTCCGGAGTTAGAATTTTCACTAAAGAAATTTAAAATATAGAGAAAAAAACACAAAGAGGAGCCAAAGTATTCATGTAATTAACATAAAATATTTGCATATAAATATAATTTTAACCTTATATATACAATATAATTTTCCAACTGGGATGAACCCCTTGCGCCCCTAGCTCTGCGGCTGCTCTTACACATTTGGTTGATTAATGAAGTTGATAACTTCAACAACTAATAAGACACAGTCTTACAGTTGACGTAGGAGGGAAAGAATCAGTTTGTTTTCGTTACATTCTTAGAAACGGATCAAAGGCAAAGATTTTACTTATCCACTTTTCATCAAATTGTTGTTTTTTCATGATCATCGCTTACATAAGATTGCAGATATATGAGATTTATTCATCTTATCCAAACTAATTATCCTAAAGTTTTTTATTTTTCCTTTCTTTTCCTTTTTATGGTCGAGAAAATAATTAAACGAGGAAGAAAACAAGAAACAAGTTGCTCTGTCTAATTCGGAAGCATTCACATAAATATATGTCCAACACTCAATCTGGTTGTGTATCCAACATGACTTGCACGTAATTTTTCAACAACAAAAAAAAAAAGAGTAAATGTAGTTTGAAATATTACAGTTATTCGCCACCTCAGCCTGAAAAATGCTTGACAGCTCAATCTATGGTAAATGCAAGTCCATTTATTCACGAAGTTTTAAGTGAGAAATTAAATCAGACTATTTGTCATAGTATACCGAATGCTGCTACATCCAATTAGGGCTTCTTGCTATTTACAGGTTGATGATATTAAATGTAGTTTAAAATATTTGCAGGTTCGCCAACTTACGTTTTTCCTTGTTGCTTGACAGCTCAATGATTTTAAAGAAAATAAAGATATTGTTTATCAGACTTTGGCTCTCAGTAGTTCAATAATTAAGTTAATGCAAATCCAAAATGAAAAATTTATATAACTAATTCATACTATCAATCTATGAAATGAAGTAATACGTGATCTTCTATCATTTGTTTGATGAGATTGTCACAAGTATCTAGGGCCATAAAAATATGAACTCAAACTCAATATACATTCGGTGATCCCTCTAGGATTAGCTAAAATAACATGAATCAAAGACTAATTAATAGTACTGGTGATTTAAGATGCAGGTCCAAGGTAGAGTTGGATTTTCATTAGTGTCAGATCTCGACAATTTTTTTTATTTTTTTTTTGAAAAGTTTCCTTATTCGACATAGACGACTTATATCGGATAAAATTGGAAAACGAAATTAGCAATGCACAAAAACTAATCAAAGGATAACTTCGATTGCTAAAAAGAAACCACTAGTAAATTATATATGATTGCCCAGTGTGTTCCTGCCGATAACAGTCGATGAAATAGATAAAAACTACTGTATATATTAACAATCGGGAATTAAATTTTAGTAAAAACAAAAAAATATTACGCATTTCTTCTTCAAAATTTTCGTCTCTAGTAGTGTTACTAGTCAAAAATATTTGGTGATTTTTATCATATGTCAAAAACTTCCGTGGACAATATTATCCAAAATTTATGCTAGCGGAAAATATAATAGTTACTTATAAAATTAGTCGAGCTACTGTCAAATTAGTCTAAAAGATTATTAAAAAAAGTAATTTAATCGGTAAATGGAAAAGAAATAGCGGGTCGGTAACTAGTGTGAATTGTAAGAAAAGGAGAATCAAAATAAGGAAGTTCCAATTACATCATATGTAATCTGGTTGACATTAATCAAAACATAGTTAAGTTGCCTAGTTCTTGGAACAGATCATTGAATATCTGAAAACAAGTCCCGAGAAAGCTGGTGTGGTGGTGCAGAATTAGTTGTACTAGTTGGTGTTGTTTGAATTCTCTTCTAAGGTAATTATTGTACTTTTTAAGGAGATGCTGTACAGCTACTCTTTACAGAGATTTGGCTATTCTCATAACTTGTCAGAACCCATGATTGGGCTCTGGTTTTTGGCATCCCAAATACTCTCTGCCTATATAGCCCTTGTCAGTTGTCAATCTATCTATATTCTGCCTCTTTCGGCACAAACTCCTATGCCCAAGCTAGGCTAGTGTTTGAACATATATTTACTTGAAAATTTTAATTGAAATATGAAATGAAAAATAGTTTTTGAAAGTTAAAATTATATTTGGACATATATTTTATTTGAAAAAAATTTAAAATTTTGTGAGTATAAAACTTCAAAAACTACTCTAGAACTGTTTTAGGGATTGGAAAATTTTGTTTTCAAAATCTGTCAAAAAATAGTTAAAATCAAATATACAGATATTTGAAAATAAAATTTAAAAACAAAATCCCAAATTTTATGCCAAATGAGAGCTAAGACTTTTTCGTCGTTGGGATAGACCCAAATGTAAACTAGCGGTTGGACAAAAAATTGGTTGAAACTTTAAAAAAAAATAAAAAAAATTTGAAGATGAGATGAAAAATAATTTTTAAAGTTAGAACATGTGTTTGAGCATGTATTATACTTGGACAAAATTTGAAGTTTTGTGAATAGATGATGTTTGGCTATAATTATATATTCTTAGAGCAGTACTTACCTTACATTTATCTGCTTTAATGCTAAACTATATTATATTTGCGTTTAAGTGAGTTTATTTTATGTGCAGGTATATTGAAAATGAAATTGGAGCAAAGTAAATATTTAAAGTATATTTAATGGGCTTATAATTATCTAATGATAGAAATAATTATTGATGACAAAGAAAGAAACAAAGAAAAAGACAAAAGAAGAATTGATAAAAGAATAGAAGCTATTGCAAAGAATGGAAAAGTTAGGCAGAATGAAAAACGAAGCAAAGAAGCTGGCGACGCGAGCCAATTTCCTAGCGTTAAAGGCAGCGACGCCAGGTCTGCAGTGAGAGAGCTTCTGCGCGTTTTGCCTCGCGAGGCAGGACCCGTGGCGAGCGTGTTCCGAATTTTTAAAGGTCTATTTTGTCTCCTATTTGATTTTGGACTTGATCATTTCGTTTGAATCTTTTCCTTACACATATAAATAGTCATTAAACAACAATTTTGAGGGAGACCGGGATTGGACAGAAGATACCGACATTAGACCTAATAAGGCAAGAACACACTAGGAGCAAGGCAGGGAATTCTTCTACGAGTCTTTCACTTCCTTCTTCCTATTTTCATTATTGGTTATGAATTCTAGTATTGTAATTTTGCATACTATTATGAATAGCTAATTTGTTATCTAGAGTTTTGATAGAACCTTTTGTAGAATAAATTCTTGTTATGTTTTTATATAATTGAGCCGTTGGATTTCTGTACTTGTTCAACTACGTTATTATTGTGGTTGGTTGAAGAGCTCTCAATCGATTGTGCCTATTTAGTGTGTATTACTCGGAAGAGAGTACATATTTAGGTAGTTATTGAACAACATTACTCCTAACGTATATGAGGGATCAATACAGAGGGTTTAAAGATGGGATTAGGAATAACGAAACTTTGGTGTGATCCGAGTGAGCCGTACTTAGTGCCAACTAGTGTAATTCGGAAGAATATGTCTAGTAAATTGTGATATTTACTCGGGAGAGAATTAAGACACTTAGAGCGCTCATGATCGGTAGAGAAAACTTAGGCGAAATTATAGAAGGCATAGCGGGAAGGATTCCGACAATTGGAAAAATCATAAATCTAGACCTCCTTAGTTTTGTCTCAAATTTCATCCTTGTTAGTTGATAATTTTACTGCTTTATAATAGTTGTTAGTTAATTAGTTAGAAATAAATATTACAATCTCTATAATTAGAAAATTATTTGGACTTGTGTTTCTTAGCAATATTGAACAGTTGTAGCTAAGCCTTAGTTCTCTGTGGGATTCGACTCCAGACTTGTAAACCGGATTATATTTGCAACGACCGCTTAGTCCTTTTTATAAGGCATAGTTGGGCGTGATCAAATTTTGGCGTCGTTGCCGGGGAACTAACGGTGTGTAGTTGTAGCTGTACATATTGCTAGGTTTCAAGTTTGAACTTTTCTTTTATTTTATTTTATTTTATTTTTATTTTACTTATTGATTTGAGAAACATGACATTTTGGAATTATGAAAGTTTAGGTGTTGGTAATTTTACTTTTGATCTGTATACATATTGTGAAGAAAATTACCCATGGCAAAATTTTCAAAATATTTCTGAGAGCGAGTTATGTGCACCAACTCAATCTTATTTGTGGAATGTGTGTGATGTGTGTGGTGGTCAAAATGGTCACTTTCATGGTTGTGCTTTTATTTCCTGTCCTCCTCCAACCCCTTACTATGATGGTTTTACTTTTTCTTGTGAAGTTAATAGGAACAAAAAACCTGGGGATGCAGACCTGACGGAGATCAATGATATGTTAAAGTGCCTTCTGGAATAAAATAATGAGAAACAACTGCAGATAGAAAGGCAAGAGGCAACTATTCACAATTTGGAGGCTCAAGTGAGTCAAGTGGTTGAAGCTTTTAATGCTCAGCAAGCCAATTTTTGGGATAGTAGCCAAGAAGAGCGTGAATTTGAGGTGTTAATTTAGGAGGTTAGAGTAGAACATCAACAACCTAGCCAACTACAATTTGAGAATGTCGATGTTGAAGAAGTGAGACTAGAGTCAGCCAAGGACATTGAAGATACAAATTTAGTTGACTCTAGTATGATTGGTGTTGAGGAGGTTAAAAATCTTGAATTTCATGTATTTAAGTGCGTTGGACCTCATTCCAAATACTTCTCTACATTATGTTTAGATGGTGAAATGGATATTGATATGTATGAGCCAATGCAAGAGTCAAAGGAAGAGGTAGATGATCTCTATATTCTGAAATTATCAAGGTTGTCTAGGCAAAGTTACACTCCTTGGTTGAAAGCCAAAAAGTGCATAAAGAATTATTTAATTTTTGGATCGCAACAATTAGTATCGCCCCAAGAGCATGATCATAGAGTAAAATCAAAACTTGGGGTCCAATTCATAAGTTCAAGGTGGAGGCAAAAAGTAGTTCAAGTCGTGCCGCGACGTTAAATCAGGCGCTTGTTGGGAGGCAACCCATCTTTACTTCTTTCTTTATTTTTATTTTTATTTTTTTATCTTATTATTGTTGTAGTATTTGTTTTTATTTTGTAGGATTATAAGCATAGGAGACAAAGCCATTGGAAGAGTGCAAAAGTGAGTTAGATGGTGAGAATTAAGTGTGGGGTGCCCACATAAAGGACCATGCTTGGGGGAAGTCTGAGTATCCGTGAGCCGCTATTGCATCGGCCTTTAGCCTTTTAGGGAGTTTCTTGTCCACCCTCGTTATTGTTTTGCTTTATTTGTGCATTGAGGGACACTACACTCTTTTAAGTGTAAGGTTGCAGAATTCTCTAGATAATTAGTAGTAGTATGTTAGAAAAATGTTAACTTCTTATTTTTGTTTTCGTAGTTGTGTAGTATGTTAGTAGCTCCTAAAAAAAGTAGAAAAATTGGACTTTTCCCGACGATGGATCGCCTAGACAGTTTTCTTGAAGGATTTAAGTCTAAAAAATATAAATTCGTTGTAGGTAGTGTAATAATCCCCCGTAATTTTTCTTTGTGCCTCGATTCTTTTCCATGGGATGTAGTTTGAACCAGGTAGTAGTTTTTCCTATTATTTAATTTTATTTTTAGAGTAGAATAGGATTTAGGAAATAAAAGAAGGAAGATAAAATTGCTAGGCGCTTTTTGACTTGTTTGATAGTAACATATTTAGGTTTTGGCATGCGTAGTATCTTCCCTATGTGCTAAAAGTGCTTATGATGCCTTGGTTATTTGGATAGTATGTTTTGTGACGCCTATGTCTCACTTTCTTGACTTATGTTCACTTTGTGCTTAATGCTTAATATTTTGTGACTCCGTGAATACTTGCAATTATTTGAGAATCGAAATGGAACTGTCCTTAGTGAATCATGTCCCATGTGAGGTGAGAAATTGTGTAGTCCATGTTTTTGTGATTGAGTCTAGAACTTGCCTGGTATGTGAGTTGAAGCGAAATTTTAGGTGATGCTCGGTTTGAGAAATGATTTTAGGCGTTCTTTGATCTTTTTGAGCTTATTATTTACCATAAATAAAATTTATCCCTAGTTATCTCTTTTGAGCCTATAGACTTTTATTTGGCACCCACATTACGAGCCTATACCCTTTTATTTTTAATTGACATTGTTTTGATCCTTTTACCTCTTAAAGCACTTTAATTGTGAAATGAGTGCTAAAAGAAGTAAGAAGGGACTAAGTGTGGGGTGGCTTTTGAGTGGAACCAATGAAAGGAAGGAAGGTGCACTTGTTTTGTAAAATAATATACCACTAGCGAAAATTGAAAAAAAATAGTTGGGAAAAAAGAGAGAAAAATCTGGAAAAAAAAAAAGAAGGAAAAATAGAGATTAATAAATTGTTGTCTTATTCTTACTAGTGGGTATGAATTAAAGTAGTGCTTAAAGAAAAATGGGACATTGTTGGGAGTGATTGAAGTTGTGAAACTTAAGTGGATTGAGGAAATTGCGCTTAAATTATCATATGATGTGTTAAAATGCTTAGGAGGGTGAACCACTATTCCTAAATATATTCTACCCGTCTCTTAGCCCACATTACAACCATAAAAAAAGTCCTAATTAATTTTAGATCGAGTGAGCCTACATTAGTAGAGATTTATATTATGGGTAAGCCTATGGTACCAATTGCATGCATGAGACTTCTTTTGTGAGAGTGAGAGATTTTTTTTGATATATATGAGTCCTTGAAATATATTTAAGCATTTGATTTAAATGTATGGATTCAACTTACTCTCTTGTTCTTGTTGTGAGGGCACATGATTTCACGAGGGATATGTTACGTTATTAGACTTCTCAACAACGTTGGGTGTTCAAGTCATGAGTGCATTGTGACTTTTAAATCGGTTTTTGAGGCTAGGATTGTTACGAGCATGTTGTAGTTATTGTGAATGTTTTGAAGTATGGCATAAGAAAAGGGAAGTGTATGAGATTGCATATGCTAAAGTTTAATTGCTGCTATTAACCATAGTCATGGGTATAGTGTGCTTCAAATATGTTAAGTGCTCAAAGATAGTGCAAAGTGTTGGTTGACTCGAGGACGAGCAACGTTTAAGTGTGGGGTAGTGATGTTTGGCTATAATTAAATATTTTTAGTTCATTACTTACCTTATATTTAGATGCTTTAATGCTAAACTATATTATATTTGTGTTTAATTGAGTTTATTTTATGTGTAGGTACATTGAAGATGAAATTTGAGAAAAGTAAATATTTAAGGTGTATTTCATGCACTAAAACAATGGGCTTATGATTATCTAATGATAAAATAATTATTGATGACAAAGAAAGAAACAAAGAAAAAGACAAAAAAAAAAGAATTGATAAAAGAAGAGAAGCTAATGCAAAGAATGGAAAAGTTAGGCAGAATGAGAAACGAAGCAAAGAAGCTGGCGACGCGAGCCAATTTCCTGGCGTTAAAGGCAGCGATGCCTGGTCTGCAGCGAGAGAGCTGTTTCGAATTTTTAATGCCTATTTTGTTCCCTATTTGATTTTGGACTTGATTATTTCATTTGGGTCTTTTTTCTACACATATAAGTAGTCATTAAACATCAATTTTGAGGGAGACCGGGATTGGACAGAAGAGACCTACATTAGACCTAAGGAGGCAAGAACACACTAGGAGCAAGGCATGGAATTCTTCTACGAGTTTTTCACTTCCTTCTTCCTATTTCCATTATTGGTTATGAATTCTAGTATTATAGTTTTGCATATTATTATGAATAGCTAATTTGTTATCTAGAGTTTTGATAGAACCTTTTGTAGGATAAATTCTTGTTATGTTTTTATATAATTGAGCCGTTGGATTTCTGTACTTGTTCAACTACGTTATTATTGTGGTTGGTTGAAAAGCTCTCAATCGATTGTGCCTATTTAGTGTGTATTACTCGGAAGAGAGTGTATATTTAGGTAGTTGTTGAACAACATCACTCCTAACGTATATGAGGGATCAATACGGAGGGTTTAAAGATGGGATTAGGAATAACGAAACCTTGGTGCGATCCGAGTGAGCCATACTTAGTGCCAGCTAGCGTAATTCGGAAGAATATATCTAGTAAATTGTGATATTTACTCGGGAGAGAATTACGACACTCAGAGCGCTCATGATCGGTAGAGAAAACTTAGGCGAAATTATAAAAGGCATAGCGGGAAGGATTCCGATAATTAGGGAAATCATAACTCTAGACCTTCTTAGTCTTGTCTCAAATTTCATCCTTGTTAGTTGATAATTTTACTGCTTTATAATAGTTGCTAGTTAATTAGTTAGAAATAAATATTATAATCTCTATAATTAAAAAAATGTTTGAACTTGTGTTTCTTAGCAATATTGAACAGTTATAGCTAAGCTTTAGTTCTTTGTGGGATTCGACTCCGGACTTGTAAACCGGATTATATTTGCAATGATTGTTTAGTCCTTTTTATAAGGCATAGTTGGGCGTGATCAAATTTTGCTAATAATTTCGGATTTTACTTTAGAGTTATTTTTGGAATTTGAAGATTTTGTTTTCAAAATCTACCAAAAAATGGTTAAAATCTATAAACAAACATATATTTGAAAAAAAAATTGAAAAAAAAGATCCCAAATTTTATGACCAAACGGGAGCTAAGTATTCCACTACTAAGGGGTCGTTTCGTTAGGAAACAAGATATCACATGATTAATTATCCCGTAATTAATTATATCATAATTTTATTCCAACTAAACGTAGGATAAACTTATTTAAATATAATTTTAAAATTAATTATCCATTATCCCTCGTAAACGAGCCCTAAAACACTTCCTATTACAACAAATACCAAAAGTGTTTGTCCAAATTCCTTACGTGAAAATGTATGTACTTTTAAAACATTGTAGTATTATTTTAGATAAAGAAATGTATTGGATGGGCGAACAATTTTTGTCGTGGGGAAACTTCACGGCATATTACAGAAAGCACTCCATCCGTCGAATTTATATGAGATATTTTTAAATTTATTTTAAAAAATAATAAATTTTAAAAATTTAAAAATAATATAACGTTAAACTTCTCATTATATTTTATAGCCACTCAAATATATATAACTTCTTTTACGGCTGCCTAAATCCTTAAGGTTTGTATGTGCTTAAAACAGGGCCGGATGTAGCCTACCATCTACAGGATCATCTAAACTCATAACTTTTGACACAAAATATAGATATACATATAAAATCTACTAAAATATCAATAAATTTATAATTGAACTCATAATTTTAACAGCATAATGAGTTTTACTGAAAATCTTTAAAATTGAGCCCATTAAATTTAAATCTTGGATTCGACTCGGACTTGAAACTTGGATTGCGCAACATTATTTTCTTTCTTTTTCTTCCTTGTGATTTCTAAGACAAAAAGACTCCACAGCCAATCTCTGGCCGATGGGCTTTATTTCCTGGAATGGCCCAAACCCTTGTGTAAATATCAGTAAATAGACCTGGCTGCAAAAACAATGATCTTTACGCAAATAGCCGGTAAACTAAGAATATATTATAGGACAATCTACGTGGTCTACCTATTAAAAACACTAGTTAACACCAAAGAAGATTATCCATTTAGTACTCTGTTGAAATTTATCTACAAACAGCTGATGCAGGCAGGTTGCAAGCAGCTCAATGAAATGATTTGCAGCAGCTTCTTATTAAACAGGCAGGTTGCAAGCAGAGGCGGACCTACGTTGTGGGTTGAGGGGTCACGGGACCCCGTTAGCCTCGGCAAAAAAACTGTATATATATGTTATATATATCTATCCATATATATGGGACCCCTTAAATATTTAAGATGTGCCGCCAAACACAAGAAGGTGGATGGAGAAATAGTTGTGTTAGGCATTTAAGTTTGCTTCTTGTCTAGATGACGTGGGTTCAAAATCCCTTTCAGCCTTTTCTCCTTTTTGTCTTAGTTCTTGGAATACAACAGTGCAACTTACAGTTAACATACCCATATTCTTGATTTCTTTAGTAAATCTTGATAATTTGAACATACCTTTTTTTTATTAAAATACTAAAAATTTAAAGCGTGAAACATGCTTAATCAAACACCTTTCCTCTCCCTAGCATGAATCTCTCTTTGTCCAGTGCTTTCTGTTTCTTTAGAACTTTTTTTTATTTATACTTGAATGATAAGTCATCATAACATTAAGTTTTCAAAGAGTTGCACGCCGAATTTAATTTATCGCTAGTGATTAGCACATAGTAGTACACCCGTTCTGTTCAAATCTTCGGTCCGCCTCTGCTCCAACTTAATAAATTCCTTAAAATACTCCATCATCCCACGGAATTAGGATTATACATTTTCACCAAAAAAAAATCGAACCCTAATAATTTCTCTTGTTCTAAATAAACAACCATCTCTATTCTTTTCTATGACATGGGGACGCATAAGGAAGAAGAATATTAAATGGAACATTTGTTAAACATTACCTCTTTACCGTTTATTTGTCATATGAAGTGTTTCATCTTTTTTTATTTTTCTCTTCTATCTATGTAATCAAAAGAAAAGTTAAAATAACGTAAAAATATTTTAATTTGGGATACAGTATCTAAACTAAAAAAAAAATTAGAATATACTAGTCCCTATTTATTTTACTCTGGAATAGTTTATGGTGGTAGTAGGACCCCTAGTATAGATGTGGTACTTATACGGTTATACCTTCTTCTTCTTTTTTCTGTAATCTAAATCGATTAATTTGAATTTGCACCGTTTAAGATCCCTCATAGAGCTCTCTACCAAAATTACGAATATAATAAGCAAGAGACTTGTCTTAATTACTTTATATATTTTTAATTGAGAAAACTATCCTCTATCGCCCCTCAAAATTTTAATAGCCCATGTTTTTTTCCACTTACATGAAATGGCCCTTCGGCCCAAACATATTACATCTAATAGCTCGAAATATTTATTTTGTATATTTTTTGTATAGTGATAGTTTATTTTGTATATTTGTTGTATAGTGACAGTCTATTTTGTATAGTGACAGTCTATTTTGTATATATTTTGTATAGTGACAGTCTATTATATATAAATTATGTAGTGACAGTCTATTTTGTATATTTTTGTATAGTGACAGACTATTTTGTATATATTTTGTATAGTGACAGTCTATTTTGTATAGTAACAGTCTATTGTATATAAATTGTATAGTGACAATCTATTTTGTATAATTCTCTTACACTTCCATGTTTGCCCATTAGGGACCCATTAAATCTCGTGAACACAAACTCCAGACAAACACGGCAGAATTCTCAACCCATGCAGCCCACAATTCAAAAAGGAATTTAAGTTCTATAAATTAATATAATTACATATAAATTTTAACCACTTCTGTCCACTTCTGTTAGTGTAAAGATTGGTGGTTAAAATCTGCCCAAGAGCAAGAATTATCCAACTACTACGAGTTAGTATATTGAAGTATACTCTCATTTCAGAAGCATCACATTCAGATAAATCCATTAAGGAATTTCGCCAAGCAACTCCGAGGCATGACAATAAGGTGGCAAGTGGACCGGGCCCGGTCCTAAGTGGGCTTCACGGGCCCGGTCCTAAGTGGGCCGGTCCTAAACGGTCCTGGGCTTCGCGGGCTTATTGCTGGAACCGGCTCGGGACCGGAACCACGAACTAACGGTTCCGAATTGAGTGGGCCGGTCCCGGGCCTAAGTAGGCCCAAGCGGGCCTAAGTGGGCCCACACAGAAACTTTCTATTTTTTTTTTTTTTATAGAAGTTAGAGAAAAAAATAGTAATAAAGATATATAAGCTATATTTGATTTATATACTATATATACATCTTAAAATATATATATACTATATTATATATACATAGTATACATCTTAAAATATACTATAAGCTTATATATATACTATACTATACTATATATACATCTTAAGATATATAAGCTATATTCGATTTATATACTATATATACATCTTAAGATATATATATATATATATATATATATATATATATACACACTATACTATATATACATAGTATATAAGTCATATTCGATAGTATACATCTTAAGATATACTATATATACATCTTAAGATATATATATATATACACACACTATACTATATATACATCTTAAGATATATATATACACACACTATACTATATATACATAGTATATAAGTCATATTCGATAGTATACATCTTAAGATATATATAATATATATAGTAAGATGTATATATATTATAGTATAGTATAGTATATACTATATATACAACTTAAGATATATAAGCTATATTCGATATATTCGATATACTCGATATACATATATATATATAAGCTTATATATATACTATACTATACTATATATACATCTTAAGATATATAAGCTATATTCGATTTATATACTATATATACATCTTAAGATATATATATATATATATATATATATAAATCATATTCGATAGTATACATCTTAAGATATATATAATATATATAGTAAGATGTATATATATTATAGTATAGTATAGTATATACTATATATACAACTTAAGATATATAAGCTATATTCGATATACATATATATACATACATACATATATATATATATATATATATATATATATATATATATATATATATATATATATATATATATATATATATATATATATACTATACTATACTATATTATACTATATGTATAGCTTAAGATATATAAATAGACAAAAATATTGTAAAGAGATATTCAAATCAATGCGTTATATTTTTATTATAGCATTAAAAATCATGGCAATATCTTTCTTAGTCTTCCTCCCCCTATGGAATGAGCACAACAAGATGCTAATACCACCATTGAGAAGAAAAAGAAACTAATCAAGATGTGCCAAAATACAAGTTACATATTAATTTACATGGTATCTCTTACAAATTTCATAAATCTTTCAAGGTCCGGAGGAATTTCCGTTGGTGGTGGCGGAAATGAAGCTTGGTCATCACCGCTTCCAGGCGAAGCATCATCCTCCGCAAGTTCAGCTAGCATTTCTTCGTAAGATTCGTCTATCTCTGGTTACAAACTAACACTCACCAAAACAATAGGTAGCTATCAACCTAAGACTAATAAACGAAAAACATTTCTAGAAGCAAATTAAATCTGCCACAAAACTAGAAAACGGACATCCACAGACGAATTTCATCGAACAATTCAGATGTAATGACAAACTTCAAAAACGCTGCTTTAGAGTATAATCGCCGATGGAAAAGGAAGTTAGGGTTTTTAGGAGGTGGTGGTTGTGGTGTTGGGTGGGGATGAACGGATGGTGTGATTTGAATTCTGAAAGCGACGGAGGAACGACAGAGAGAGCGGAGGAGGATGCCATAGAGAGGGGGAAGAGTGGCAGTGGTCTTGGGCTAGCCTTTTAATTAGTTTTGGGCTATAAAATGCATACTATAATTTATGGCTAGCGGCTGATATTAGTTTCTAACGAATGGCCATAAATGAAGTTTGCTCTTTTTTAGTGGGCATTTGTGCTAGATGCTTTTGATGGAATCACTCTTATGTCGTCTATATTCAAAAGCAAATAGTAATAACAATATATGTTAAAAGTATCAAACTTGAATGGCGTCGTCTATATACAACAAACAAGTGAAGATTATCTTTATCAACTGGGAGAGTATTTCTCCTTATTCTATCAAATTACATGCTAATTACTTCATTATGCTGTTGAGAATACCCTTTAATCACTTTAATTTGCTTACTTTTTGTTAGCCACAACTCACAAGGCTATATGACTTGCAAAAATATAAAGGAATTCAATTGCTAATGACAGCTCATTACTTTAATTGCTTCTTATGCTCAACCTAAACAACTAATCAATCATTCTTGGCGATACCTCTCATCATTGGACAGTTTGGCAAGTGTCATTTTCCACAAAAGATTAATAACTCCAAAAAGTGGAGAAATATAATCATAAGGTTTAATTTTCTGTTTTTTAACCTTTGAAAATGAAAATCGATCGTAAGCTATTGATTTCTGAATATGACTATAATTATATGTTAAATAATGAGACGGGCGGCGATAAGTTTTGTGGCCTAAGGCCAAACTTTACTAGGGGGCTTAACTTTTTTTTTTAAAAAAACTATTTATTTATTTGAAGTCTATTTTTCTAGCGTTTCTTAGATACAAAATTATTAATAATTTTTTTATAATCAATAACTCCAAATAAGTCTTTCTTAATTAACAATATAGCTAATCCATTTAATCTTTATTGAGACATTATTTATCTTAGGTGTGATTTTATCAGTTTTAATTTTTTTTAAAAAATCCGCTGAAACGACGGAAACAAGAGTTATTACCATTATTCCATAAGTAATATTAGCATTGAAAAAAGAATCAATTTTTTTACTTGATCGAGTGTATCAATTAAACTGTTATATTCTAATTATACTATTTTTCTTAATATTTTTAATTCCGAAAATAAATTTAAACCATCAATATCGAATTGATTATTATACTTTAAGGAACATTCAAGATTAAGGCAATATTTTTTCAAATTTTCATCATCTAGTGATCTTAATTTTTACCGCTAAATAGAAAACCAAACATATTTTCATATGTTTCGAATTGTTCAAATCTATTTTGAAGTGAAAAAAATAGCCTTGTCTACTATGTAAAAAGTAATCAATTTCAAAGGACTCTTCGATAGATTTTAAGATTTTATTATCAACATTCTCATCAAATTGTTACTTCCTATATATCATACGTTTCTTACGAAATTCGGGTTCGATATTCATTTCAAGTGTAATTTTCTTGGCAGAAATCATAACAGTTGCCAATCCTTCTTCTCTATACTTGTTAAAGAAAGAAATCAAACTTTTTCACTTCACAGAATATTTTTTAAACTTAAATATAGCCTATTAGGTGTAACATAAAGTGGCCCCCCATAAATGTGGGGCTTAAAGTGTCACGACCACATTTCTCCTATAGGCCGTGATGGCGTCCAACGCTACCGCTAGGCAAGCCAACAATGAACTAACTACATGATTGTTTCTTTTAATATTATTAAAATAGCTGATTTTTAATTAGCGCATAAATAGGAAGTAAAAATTTAATAAGATGTGAGATAAATAATTTTAAGAGCAGATGAGATAAGTAAGTAACACAAAAAACATCATGTGCCTACTAGCATAATTTTCAAGACCTGGTGTCACAAGTGTATGGGCTACTAGTAGAATATACAAAAATACTACACTACTGTCTGAAGTGAAATAGACAGAAAGTAAAAACAAAAGGAAGACTTCGGGTGCTGCAGAACGGGCTCGAAAGGCAGCTCACCGCTAAGTCTCGAAGAAATCAAGGATGTGCGCCGGACTGATAGCCAGATGCACCTGCCTCATATCCTGCACGATTAGTGCAGAAGTGTAGCGTGAGTACATAAACAACATGTACCAAGAAAGTATCTAGTTTAACCTCGAAGAAGTAGTGACGAGGGGTCGGCTTCGACACTTACTATGGGCTAACAATAATTACCGAAATTATAATTAAGCATAGATTATAGAAATACAACTGAGAGCTCAACAACAAGAAATAAATAAACAATTCCTTCACTAATAGTAAATCCCAAATTAAATTTCATCATTTAACAAATTAATCTCTCAATCCAATGAAACAATATCAATTACAATTGGGCTCCTAGAATTATTACGTACGAATTATGCCGAGGTCGTACGGCCCGATCCAACATACAAATATATATAAACTATGCATTGCCGAGGGTTGAACGGCACGAACCATAGATGCATCTATTCTACTACTGAGGCGTTCGGCCCGCTCCACAAGAAGATAAAATACTTTATAAACAATCGATTCAAAGATTATTAAGAGGCTAATATTCAAAGAAAATACCAATTCTCATTAACAGTCAAGTAACCCGTTCAAAACTTAAGTAAATGCAATTCGGCCTTTTTCAATTCCTTTATCAAGTTCCAATATGGTTTAGGCACTTACATTACAAGTAGGGTGCAAACATCGCAAGTATAACTTGATTTGGGTCCTAAACTACCCGGACATAAGCATAATTAGTAGCTACGTACGGACTCTCGTCACCTCGTGCGTATATAGACCCCACAAATAGAAGCACATTTTAATTCAATTCACCTATGGGGTTAATTTTCTCTTACAATGTTAGAAAAGAGACTTATCTCGTCTCAAAGCTAACTTTCTGGTCCACAATTGCGCTTTAGACCCTAAACTCGGTGCCAAACGACTCGAAACTAGTCAAGTGTTATATAAAATAGTCAATACATGTTCAGAAGTTCATATTCTAACTATTAAAGTGATTACCCAATCCCAATTGAAGAATTGCTAAAATTTATCCCCGGGCAAACGTGCCCGGATTCCGAAATTTTTTGAAGAAAGTTGTTACTCATCACCTCATGAACTCAAATATATGATTTTCACTAAATTCCATAACCATTTTCGTGGTTAAATCCCATATTTATCAAAAATCTAAATTTTTCATCTAAATCCCATATTTTAAATCGGTTTTTGAGGCTAGGATTGTTACAAGTTAAATCTACCCATAATCTATGTATTTAACTCACATTGTGTAGAAATTACTTACCTCAAAGTGTTAGGTGAAAACCCCTCTCTAAGAGCTCCGAAACTCGTCCAAGGAATGCAATAAATGAGCTCAAAATACCTAGGTCCCGACTTAAATGAAGTGTTCTGCCTTCTGCGATTTTCGCATTTGCGGCCCCGCTTCTGCGGCACCAAGTCCGCTTCTGCGGAACTCCACAGGACCAGTGCTGGCCGCATCTGCGGACGTGTTTCCGCTTTTGCGGTCTCTCTTCTGCGGCTTCTCTTCGCAGAAGCGAGGTCCTTTTTCTGAAGTTCCTTTTAGATTACTGCCAATAGAGTAGAGTAAGCGGCACTAAAAAACAAGCGCTTATGTGCAAACCCCTTTGCTTCTGCGGACCATGGCCACACGCTCCAAGCCGCTTCTGTGAACAAAATCCCGCATCTGCGGGCTCGCAGGTGCGGGCACACCAGAACTGGTGCACCAGCAGCCCTCTTGAGTTTTAACTCAATTCGCGCACCGTCCGAATGGCCTCTGGGGCCCCCGAGGCCCTGCCCAAACAAACTAACAAGTTTGAAATCATAAAACGGACTCGCTCGCACCCTCGGGATGCGTAAAACAATATCAAAACTAAGAATCACACCCCAAACCGAATTGAATCAAAATATGAACTTCAAGTTCTTCTAACTAACTCCAAATGCGTTGAAACATGCTTAGACTACTCAGAACGACACCAAATTTTGCGGGCAAGTCTTAAATCACCATACGGAACTATTTCTAGTCTCGAAATCCCAATTTGACCTCGATAATACCAAAATCTACTCCAAACCAAATTTAAAGAACTTTAAAACCTTCAAAGAGCCATCTTTCATTATTAGGCGCTGAAACGCTCCTGGGTCATCCAAAACCCGATTCGAACATACGCCCAAGTCTGAAATCATCAGACGAACCTATTGGAACCGTCAAATGCTGATTTCGTGGTCGTTTACTCAAAACGTTGACCGAAGTCAAACTTAGCCTTTTTGGCCAACTTTAAGGAACCAAGTGTTCCGATTTCAACCCGAACCCTTCCAAATCCTGAACTAACCATCCCTGCAAGTCATAAAATAGTAAAAATATATACGGGGAGTCTTATTTAGGGGAACGGGATTCTAGAAAGTAAAATGACTGGTCGGGTCGTTACATAAAATAGTTGCTTTACTTGCTTTATGGAAGGCCCCTATCATGACAATATATTCTCAACATGACAAGACAATAAATAACAGAAAAATTCCGGATATATATTATGAGAATTTGTCACACTTCAATCTTTATATATATATATATATATATATACACAATTTTCTTCTGGAGTGCATACGGATATTTGACTTCTTAATTTACATTAAAAACAAAAAGTTCCCTATAAAATTGACTGCGGGCCTAAGCTAGGATGGTTGATTTATACAATGCGATACTTCTCTCTACAATTGGGTTAGGAGAAAGTTCAAGGTTTGGTTGCCAACTCACACCAATCTCCCTTACAAAGTTTATAATAACGTTTTAATATTCACATATCTGTCATTCTTAAATTAAATTAAGGCCCATAAATATAGAACAAATAGCTGTAGAATCAATGCCTTCTCCATTTTTATATTTACAAACTGGCCTGTCATGTCTTTCAAATAAAGTCGTTGAAATAAAACAAAGAAAAAGAATTCTTACAATAAAAGTGTAAATAAGATAAAATAACAAGTGCGTTAGTGGTAGGGAATCAATGCAACATGCATATATATATATATATATATATATATATATATATATACATATAATACAATTATGTTCACTACTGAATTGGTCTAATGTCACCATCACACAGCAAGATGGTGTTAATCAATTTAAAAAGTTCAAGTTAGAAGAAAAAGGCCATCAATATCAAACGACAAAATAAAAATAGACAAAAGAGAAAACAAAAACAGTTCAATCTGAGAGATAAGATATGTTGCACGAGGTATAAAATGATTTAGAAAAAACTTCAAACCTTTGAATTTTATTTTAAATTAACATAATTGCGGTAACTTTTACAGGTAGTTGTAGTGAATAAAATAAAACCACAAGGAAAAATTGTGGATAAAGAAAAGAATGAATTTCAGTCCCAAAAATATTTTTTAATCATTTTAAGACAACTATCAAGTTGTGTATTCTAAAGAGTAAAAGTTTTTATTACGAATGTCGTAACTGTTTCTTGATAAACTATTACCGGATGTATTCACAAAGTAAGGAAAATAAATTGATCTAATATATTATTATTCCACTATGTTAAAAAGTATTGTGTAAAATTGTACATTAGTCCCAAAAGAATTAACTAATTGTTAGACTTCAATCAATTTGAATGTGTTAATGAGACGTAGTTTAAGTGATAAAAATTGACGAACCTAATTATATATGTGTATGGGCCAAAAGTTATCTTTGATATGACTAAAGCGTATCAGCATTATGAGGGCATTCATGGGCTGCCATGTGTCACCGGCATGATTGCGACAAATGCCTGCCCAAGGTCGAAGTGATCCCTTAAGAGATGAAGAGCGGAGTCGATGAGTCATTGAAGATCAAGGTCGAGGAGTCATCGAAGATCAAGGTCGAGGTCGAGCATTCATCGTAGACAGAGTAATAGCAGCTAGTTTTAGGATAAGACACTAAAGAGAATATTCTAGTAGATATTCTCTGGACCTGTACTATTAGGGTTTTTAGGTGTATATTCCCTATAAATAGAAAGAGACACAATTACAGGGCACATACGATATTCACTTATAAAAAACACACATCGACTTTCTCTATAGAATCTGGCATTATTGCAAACATACAATATATACCTTTTTCTTAAGATTCTTGCCTAACTTTTCCACTCGATCCAAGAACAATCTGAACATTCGATGGCTCATCAATCATTCATCATTGTTAGAAAGAATATCCACAGATCTCACCCTTTTCGGGTGACTCAAATATTCTTATTTATATTAAATGTTATTCATAGCTATTTATTATTATTTAATGTTATCCACTTCTTTTTGGGTCATTGAATATTGCTAGTGTTGTCAACATTTATTGCAATTTGGATAATATATGTATCACCTCACTACAAAATCAATTAATATATCTTTTGGACATTAATATTGGTTAAGATTGACTCTATTTTATTAAATCTTATTGTCTAAACCCATATCTAAATTTTGGGTCAAACAGTTTGGCGTCGTCTGTGGGGACTTCTTAGCTAATCTTTTCGTCTCCATTAGATCTACAACTCACGTGATTTTGCTAACCTAACAAACCACAAAGTTTTTCTCCTTCTCTGCACGTATAGAAATTCACATGGCAGGTAACCAAGGAGACAGAACTAAGGTGACGGGTGACATTCCCGGCAACCTCATGAACTCTATCAACGAGAGCTACGAGACGTTGGGCGATGATGTGACACTCACTGCCTCCCCCAGGCGCGAGAGGTCGCCTCCCCCCATTGTAGCACAACGAAACCAAATGGAAAATGGGCCTCCACGTCCACTCGAAAAGGGATACCACTTGCCATGAAAAAGATTCTCGAAGCGTGGTTGACCGATTGATTAGTAAGCATGCTCAATAAACAAGCTCCATGCACGACTATAGAAACTGCGAGAGCCCACACAGTATAGCGAGGAGACGAACAGGGCGATCAACCAAACCCTCCAACGCCAGGTATAACTCACAATGTTACTAACAGTGCAGGTGACAAGAGAAGGGATGCTACCTGCCATGAAAAAGATCTTTGAAGCATGGTGGACCGATACATTAGTAAGCGTGCTTAAAAATAAAGTTCTATGCATGACCATAGAAATCGCGAGAGCCCACACGATACAGTAAGGAGACGAACAGGGCGATCAGCCAGACCCTCCAATGCTAGGTATAACTCATAACGTTACTAACAGTGCATGTGACAGGAGAAGGAACGCCACCTGCCATGAAAAAGCTCCTCGAAGCGTGGTTGACCGATACATTAGTAAGAGTGCTCAACAAACAAGCTTCATGCACGACTATAGAAACCGCGAGAGCCCACATGGTACAATGAGGAGACGAACAGGGCGATCAACCAGACCCTCTAACGCCATGTATAACTCACAATGTTACTAACAGTGCAGGTGACAGGAGAAGAGATGCCATCTTCCATGAAAAAGCTCCTCGAAGCGTGGTTGACCAATATATTAGTAAGCGTGCTCAACAAACAAGCTCTATGCACGACCAGAGAAACCGCAAGAGCCCACACGGTACAGTGAGGAGATGAACAGGGCGATCAGCCAGACCTTCCAACGCCAAGTATAACTCACAATGTTACTAACAGTGCATGTGATAGGAGAAGGGACTCCACCTGCCATGAAAAAGCTCCTCAAAGTGTGGTTGACCGATACATTAGTAAGCAGGCTCAACAAACAAGCTCTATGCACAACCATAGAAATCGCGAGAGCCCACATGGTACAACAAGGAGACAAATAGGGCGATCAACTAGACCCTCCAACGCCATGTATAACTCAAAATATTACTAACAATGCATGTGATAGGAGAAGGGGCGCCACCTACCATGAAAAAGCTCATTGAAGAGTGATTGGCTGATACATTAGTAAGCGTGCTCAACAAACAAGCTCCATGCACGACCATAGAAACCGCGAGAGCCCGCACGGTACAGCGAGAAGATGAATAGGGCGATCAACCAGACCCTTCAACGCCAGGTATAACTCACAATGTTACTACCAGTGCAGGTGACAACGTCCTCGCTGCTGTTCTGAATAGAATGGAAGAAATGGAGAATGAGAACAAAACGCTCAGAGACCAAATGAAAGAACACCAAGAATGAGTCAACAAGATACCAGGCACCCCTAAGTTATTGCCGAAGAGGGACACCGGCAAGTTCGTAGAGAAGCCGTATAATGAGGAATTAGCCCCACTAGCCATATCGAAGACCTTCAAAATGCCACTATATCTGAGGATATAGGATGGAACAACCGACCCCGAAGATCACGTGACTCATTACGTCACCGACGTGAAGGGCAACGACCTCACCAAGGAACAAATGTCCTCTATTTTTCTAAAAACATTCGGCGAAACCCTCACATGAGGGGCATTAACCTGGTATTCACAGCTATCAGATCACTCCATAGAAACCTTCGAGGAAATGGCCAGCAAGTTCGTGACGGCACATGTCGAGGCTAAGAAAGTCGAAACAAGAGTAAACGATATCTTCGCCATTAAGCAATACCTAGGAGAGGGACTAAGGGACTTCCTCGCCCGATTCAACAGGGTAAGGATGACCTTACTAAATATATCCGAAGGGATGGCAGTCGCAACAGAATAGGTTGAGCAGAGAGGGTTCAAGAGCAACCAAAAAGCTACTGAGCCAGTTGATGAAGTACCTTCCAACACTTGGGACGAAATCTATAGTGCCTATTGTGCCAAGGTTCGGGCAGATGATGACGACCTCAATGGGCCAACTCGACGGCTAATCTCGACACAAGCGAGCCCAGGAAAGAATGAAGAGCTAACATGAGGAGGGATCACCCAATCTCAAAGCTAAACAGGGAATGACATCACCCTTACATCAGGGCCCCTGCCCCTCTTCCCTTCCGCAATAATGATGGCCCATCTAGGCCGAGGATGGGGACTCACAGGAATGAGAGAGTTATGCCCCCTTGTTATTTGCTCACAATTTTTGTTTTTCGCCTATAGAAATAGTCTACGCCCTGGAGAAACTCACAATAAAGATGAAGTGGTCTCCAAAGATGAGATCCGACCCAAGTACCAGAAAATCAGACGCCCTCTGCAAATTCGACCAGAAACGCGGGCACAAAACAGAAGATTGCATCGTCCTAAGACAAGAGGTAGTGAACATGTTGCATCAAGGGCACCTCAAGGAGCTGTTGAGCGATAAGGGAAGGCACACCTTCTACAAGGGTCGAGAACGTCAAGGCCCGCCAAATTTTCCCTCACTGGCCCACACCATTAACATGATTATTAGCGGCAATGATGATGCCTCTATCAACGGCATCAAGTTCACCTCCACTCACAAGCTCAAAATATCAATCACCCATAAACGGTATAACAGACTCGAAGAAAGTATCATCCTCGACGAGTCAGATGCCGACAGTTTGACCCTCACAACAATGCTCTTGTCATTACTTTACGAATTTCAGATACTGATGTTAAACATATCATAGTAGATGATATGAGCGAAGCGTGCATTATCCATCCCCGAGTCCTCGCCTAGATGAGACTCGAGGACAAGATAGTGCCATAATGTATCACATTAACCGGTTTTAACAATGCAGTTGAATAGACTTCGGGTTAAATTACACTCCTCATCCTAGCCGGTGGCATAACTCTTTAGGCAACATTCCATATCGTACATACTCATATTTTGATAATTTCGGTGAAATATTTGGGTTTTACTGGTATACCTGAAAAGCATGCCTATTTTTCATAACTGTGAACGAGCTGAGCATCATATCTTTGAGTATTACTTGTATTGTTTTCATTACATTGTTACGAGTTGTTCTTGGCTGTTGGTGTTGGACTATGACCGTTGTCCAAGCTCGTCACTACTTTCAACCTAAGGTTATGCTTATTAATTGAGTACATGGGTAGGTTGTATTCATACTACACTTCTACACCCTGCGTGCAGATTTTGGAGCTGGTATTGATGCTAATGGCGGGAGCTGGTATTGATACTAATGGCGGGAGCTAGTTTTGAAGATGTACTTGCATTCCGGTTATGGCTGCCTCTTGTTCATGGTAGCTTTAGATTTATAAAAATCTTTTTATGTACATTTCAAATGGATGATGTATTTATTTCGTAGCAGTTTTGTAAATTCTAAATCTTAGAAGCTCATGATTTGTATTACCAATCCTTGGGATTTTTGTATGAAAGTTCAGTTATATTATCATTATTTCTCTTAGTAGATCTCATCTAAAATAGGATTATTGTTAAACCTAGCTGGTTGGGTTAGGTGTCATCACAAGTAGTTGGATTCTGGGTCGTGACATGCTATAATTAGATACTCATGGAAGAAGAGGAGCAGGAGAAAACCACGTTCATTACCCACCGAGGAATATATTGTTATAGGATCATGCCATTAGGGTTGAAAAACACAGGAGCCGCCTATTAGAGATTGGTCACAAGAATGTTCAAAGACCAACTCGGCAAAACCATGGAGGTATATATTGAGGACATGCTGGTCAAATCCGTGAGGGCGGAAGACTATATCGACCACTTGAGGGAAGCTTTCGACATACTAAGACGGTACGAGATGAAACTTAACCCAGAGAAATGCGCAAGTGGCATAGCCTCGGGAAATATTTTGAGTTTCTTAGTAACACAACGAGGGATCAAAGTCAACCCAGACCAAATAAAGGCTATCGGCGGGATACCTTAACAACTGACTACTAAGAAGCAGGTCCAAAGGTTGACTGGCATACTCAAAAGGATAACGGTCTCGAGTGGACGCCCGATTACGTACAAGCTCTGAGAAAACTAAAGGCGTATCTATCATCTCCGCCTCTCATCTCGAAGCCTGAACCTTGGGAGAACCCCCTCGTCTACTCGTCGTCTTCGAAGTAGCAGTAAGGGCAGTCATGGTTCAAGAAATTAAAGGTACATAATCTCTTATATATTACATTATTAAAACACTCGTCGATGTCGGGACGAGGTACCCACACCTCAAGAAACTGGCCCTGGCACTCGTCATAGCTTCGCGAAAGCTTAGACCCAATTTCCAATGCCACCCTATCTCGGTCGTCACAATTTTTCCTTTAAAAAGCATTTTACATAGACCCGAGCTATCAGGGAGGCTGACCAAGTAGTCCATTAAGCTAAGCGAGCACGGCATCACATATCAGCCTCGAACAATGATAAAGTCGCAAGTGCTCGCCGACTTCATTGCGGACTTCAGCGCAAAGATAATGCTTGAGGTCGAGACGGAAGCCGCTCAAGCTTCTCTCCAAACACAAGACCTATGGGTCCTATACACCGATGGCACATCCAATCCTTCTGGATTTGGACTGGGACTCATACTCGAGGTCCCTACCGGCGAAGTAATTCGCCAGTCCATAAGATGCCCGGATATGACTAACAACAAGGCCGAGTATGAGGCCTTAATTGCAGGGTTGAGGCTATCACTCAAATATGGGGCGAAGAGGTTGACAATCCGTTGTGATTCATAGCTCGTAGTCAACCAAGTCATATGGACTTTCCAAATCAAAGAACAAAGGTTGCAAAAATATCAAACCAAGATTTGTAAGTTACTGCCCAATTTCGATGAATGTCAGCTGGACCACATCCCGCGCGCCCAGAATGTCTAAGCGTACGGCCTCGCCAAATTGTCCGCAACCATCAAAAATACAATCGGGGATAAAAGTGTAGTCCACCTCCTCAACTCGTCGTTTGACCAAATCGAGGTAAGATCTGTAAGTTTAACTTGGGACTGGCGCAATTGTATTATTACCTACTTGTAGGACGACACACTCCCAAGCAACAAAAAGGAAGCTAAAAAGTAAGAATGCAAGCCGCCAAATACAACCTTCTTCACAATGACTTGTACAAGAGAACGTATGGCGGCCCTCTGCGAAGTGTTTGGGTCCAAACCAAACCCAACACATTCTCAAAGAAGTCCATGAAGGCCACTGCGACGCACATTCTGGTGATTGAGCACTCGTTAGGTGCCTCATACGGGCAGGATACTACTGGCCCACCATGAAAAAAGATGCCTCATAATTTGTGAATAAATGCAAACAGTGTCAGAAATACGCACCAATAATTCACCAAGCAGGCGAACATGTTCATTCAGTCACCTCCCCGTAGCTGTTTATCAAATGGGGAATGGACATTGTGGGCCCTCTCCCTGCAGGATAAGGTAATGTACGATTTCTTTTAATTTTAACTGACTATTTCTCTAATTGGTTGGAAGCATGAGAATTCGCCCAAATACGTGAATAAGAGGTAATCGCCTTCATATGGAAAAACATCATTTGACGATTCGGCCTACCCAAGGAGATTAGTTGCGATAATGGACCCTAGTTCATGAGAAAGAAAACCGTTGAATTCTTTGAGAAATGGCACATTAAGAGGATACTTTCTACCCCTTATCAACCAGTGGGCAACGGGCAGGCAGAATCCTCCAACAAGTCCATATTAAACATCATGAAGAAAAAACTTGAAAAACGTCAAGGGACCGTGGCCGGAAATACTCTCAAAAGCATTATGGGCGTACAGAACCACCCCGAAGATGAGCATAGAAGAGACACCCTATTTTGTGGTCTACGAAATAGAAACAGTTATGCCGGTTGAGGTCAGAGAGCCCAGCCTAAGGTTATCCCATAAAAGGGGCACCAGCAATGACGAGAGTAGAAGGCAAGATCGACGAATGAAGAGACATGGAGTACATAAGAATGGTCGCCCAAAAGCAGCATGCGAAATGTTACTACAACAAAAAGGAAAAAGTTCGACCGCTCAAAGTCGGGGACTACGTACTCAAAGCCAAAACCCAAGCATGCAGAGATCCACGAAAAGACAAACTGGGAACAAACTGGGACGGCCCGTACAAAATTATAGGCAAAGCAAACAAGGGTTCATTCCAACTAGAGACAATGGAAGGAAAACAATTACCAAACAATTGGAATATTAGCCACCTCAAGTACTTCAACTTCGAAAAGGAGAAGCGCCCCCCAAGTCGTACTCTTTTTCCCTCACTTAAGTTTTGTCATATTAGGGTTTTCTCAAGGAGGTTTTTAATGAGGCGACAAAAGGGACACTTCGAGTCGAAGTATGCAAAGAACAAACTGATTTCTCTTTCATTGCCCGACTCCTAAAGACTCTCCAAGTCGAACAATGAAGGGAATATATAGATCAGGACTGGGAATGGAAGGCCAGCAAATGCCCAAAGTTTGTAACTTTCTCTAATAATGTAATCAGAGCAACTACGTAAAAGTAATAGAAACTTACGTTTATCAAAACCGCCTTAACAAAAGGTTAAGTTTGACATAGCTCGTACAAACACCTATCGGTCTTCGGCCATAATTTAACGAAAGGTTAAGTTCGACCTAGCTCAAACAAATACCTACCGGCCCCTAACCGCGATTTGACAAAAGATTAAGTTTGACCTAGCTTGAACTAACACCTATCAGCCCTCGGCCATAACTTAACAAAAGGTTAATTTTGACTAAGCTCGAACAACACCTATCGGCTCTTGGCCACAAGTTGACAAAAAGTTAAGTTCGGCCCAGCTTGAACAAACACCAAACGACCCTCGGCCACAACTTGACAAAAGGATAAGTTTAACCCAATTCGAACAAATGCCTATTAGCCCTCGGTCACAACTTAACAAAAGGATAAGTTTGATCCAGCTCGAGCAAACACCTACCGGCCCTCGGCCACGATATGACAAAAGGTTAAGTTCGACCCAACTCGAACTAACACCTATCAGCCCTCGATCACAACTTAACAAAAAGTTGTTTGACTAAGCTCGAACAACACCTATCGGCCCTCGGCCACAAGTTGGAAAAAGGTTAAGTTCGACCCAACTCGAACAAACACCTAACGGCCCTCGACCACAACTTGACAAAAGGATAAGTTCGACCCTATTCTAACAAACGCCTACAGGCCCTCAGACACAACTTAACAAAAGGTTAAGTTTGACTAAGCTCGAACAACACCTATCAGCCCTCAATCATATGTTGACAAAAGGTTAAGTTCGACCCAGCTTGAACAAACACCTAATAGCCCTCGGCCACAACTTGACAAAAGGATATGTTCGACCCAGTTCAAACAAACACCGACCGAACCTCGACCACAACTTAACGAAAGATAAAATTCGACCAAGTTCAAACAACACCTATCGGCCAAATCTAATCAAAGAGACATACTCGACCTATGTAAGCAAAGGGTTTATATGACCCATAGTTATTCGACTCCAAAACTGTGACCAGCTAGAAGACAACAATAAAAAGTACAGAAAGTGAAACGAGCAAACAACAGAATAAAAAATATACAAGTTCAAAAACAAAAGCACAGGAAGAAGGTACAAGGAACAACTTTAATACTTCATATGTAAATAATGAGTTCTTTACAAAGGCTCTTGAAGACGCCACAAAAATATACAAGGAAGTTAAAAAGAAAAACTACTGGTCGTCACCATCACGACCTTCAGCGTTCTCGCCAGCTCGATCTCCAATGGCGACACCACCCTGACCACCAATACCCTCATTGTCTCGGCCCCAGCATCCTCTCTATCCTCGCACTAAGGGTAAATGAAACCATACCAAGCATCTTCCTCAAGCCGATCTATGCCGTCTTCCCCATCCTCCTCATCAGGTCGAGGCATAGGAGGGTGCAGCCACAAGCGAGCTGAGCTTCGCGAGCCTTAATCCGAGCATCCTCAAGGGCTGCCTCAGAAATAGAGCCCGCTACATACAAGTCCCGAAACACATTTAGTCGGGCCTTAGCGTGGATCCACTCTTCGTACAACGCCTGAGGGACGTTAGAAAAATGAGAAACATTAAAAGAATAAGATCGCACAAGCAGTTGGGCCCTTTCGGCCTCTATAGCGTCAAGTCGGTCATGAAGCTTGGAGTTTTCCATGTCCAGCTCCCCGATCCTCTCCTCGAGACGATCCTCCTTTGCCCTCGCCATCGATTGATCATTTTCCCGCTCAGCTTAGAGAGTCTTATTCTTCAACTCGAGGATGTCTGCCTTCCTCCGAGCGTCTAACCGAGAGGACTCCACCTTCTTGAGCTCCTCTTAGGCCTCTACGCCCCTACTAAGCTCGAGCTCCTCTTCTTTTCTCCTCATTGTCCCCTCGAGGATGTTGCACTTCTCTACGGCCTGCATCAGCTCTTCATCCCTCTTCTTCAAGTCATCCCTTAGGGCCCGCACGTCGCCGCCCTCACAAAGCCGACTTCGAAGATCCGAGTATTTACCGCGATACTCAGTATATTTTCCTTTCAACTTCACAAAGATCTCTTTGCACCTTTTCTCTCTCCGGGCGCTCTCAATTTCCAGAATAACCGTTTGCAAATCAAAGGAAAAAGCTCAGAACTTGGAACAAGCTAAAGCATTAGAAAAGGGTCGTACAACAGTACTTACCCTGAGAACAAAGCTGGCAATGCTCCTAGACAGAGAACTATCATCTATCTCCTTGAGGGTCTTACCCTCGACGTCGGAACAGAGAGGACCGAGGGCAGGGACTACCTCATCGGTGTTTACCATTGGGATCGTCATTGTCCCGAACCTCCCTCCAATCTCACCTCGAGCTGGGTGAGCCCCTCATCGATCATTCTCAAGTCATCCAAATCAACATCGGAGCCCAACTCATCACCATCCTAGGCAACGGTCTTCCCCCTATCACCAGTAGGCGAAGAGACATCTATGGCCGCTCGAGAGGTCGAAGCCTCTTCTTTCCACGGTAGTGCGTGACCTCCATCATCAAACATCCCATCCTCGATCGTTTCCCCCTCGGGATGCTCCAGCATACCCGCATCCACCTCTTCCCATTATGGGGCCTCGGAACCCACCCCAATATTTTCTCCAACATGGATTACGGATGTCTCTCGGAGAGTGAATCCTCCTTCCTCAGAATCGATGACTAATGGCACTTCTCCCCCAGCATCTATAACTCTACTATTAGGAGGCCGTAGACCCCCATTATCGGGGATGACATCATCATCCTCTTCAATCAACAAGAAGTGTTGAGGAACAAAAGTAGCAGTGCAGACAACGGCATGCTCTTGGATCGCAGTGGCCAAGGCGGGGATAGGTGCGGGGGATACAATAGTCGCAATAGGGGTAGAAGCCAAAGGCATAGCAGCCCTCCTCCGAAAAGATGGCATGGGTGCCCGGATCCTCCAAGAAGACCCCCTACCTGGGAAAGAAAAGGATGGAAATTAGTAAAACGAGCCGACATACGTCAAAAAGTACAACCACGGGCAGAGAAAATAAGTTGCTTGTTGAAGGAAGAGCTGGCCTAAACTTCTTTAAAAAGATTGGCCAGTCGCAGATCCCTATAGCATGAGGGAGAACCTGCTCGACCCAATCGGAAATGCACACGACTAGGGAAGGAGGCTGGTTATTAGCTGCAAGAAAGAGAAAATCATTTAACTAACTCAAAGTAATCAAAGGAAAAAAGAGAAAAACAGGACACTTACGTGTATAGTTCCAAGCCTTAGGGAAGTCGTCGACGTTATCCACAATGTCCTCAGTTCTGACATAAAAGAAGTCAAGCAAGAAATGGCGACTGGCCTTATCGTCCATCTTCACCACCAAGCACTTGCCTCCAAGGTGGCGAAGGCTTAACATCGTTCCATTATAGAAGCTAGTGGTGAACAGGCGCACCAAATATTGCAGCGTCACTTCGACCCCGGATAACTCGGCAAATTTGGCCAATATTCTGATAACTTTGTAGACGTACAGTGCAAGCTGAGCAGGGCAAACGTCATAGTGGCGACAAAATTCTTCCACCAACGGAAGAGAGGGAATGTTTAACCGATGCAGAAGGGGAAGGCATATAAAGCTCACTACCCAGGACGATGAACCTGCACCACGAACCCTTCAGCTGGGATCAGTTAGACGTGGTTGGGAAGACCAAACTTGGATTTGAATCCAGCAAACTCTTTGGATGCCATCGTCGATAGAAAATTCTCGGGTACCACATCCGCTGATCGGGCGAGATTAGACCTGGCATCGGGGTTGCAGCAGAGTATCTTCTCCACCGACGGGAAAGCTTCATCCTCAGCAATGGTGGAAACACTCTCCTCAAGAGTAGGGAACACAACTGCCAAGGGAGCAACGCGACTCCCTTCACCAGCATCTGAGGATAAGTTCGACATACTTTAAGATAATGAAGTAGAATGCAAGAAAGGGAGATTGTGATATGATGTAGGGCAATGGAATAGAGAAAGAATATTTAGAGAAGAAGACCGATATCTCAAAACTTTAGGAGCGCAAAATTTCAAATCCAGGTTTAACAACCCTTATTTATAAAAAAAATAAGGCACCAAAACCTGAAACGTTTTGCCTTAATAGGCACCAAACCCAAAACGGCTCATCATAATTGGCACCGGAATCGAAAAGGCAGATCCAATCAATGGTCACACGTAAATCGAAGCAATACGTCAGAAACAGACATCATCATGACGCATGCCGTCATGACATCACCCCTTCTCTTGGACAATATGGCTCCAACAAATCACCCAAAAAAATTAAGGGACTTGAAATACGCGGCCCACTAAGAGCCATATCGCATGCTCGCCACGACGACTACGACCCATATAGTCTACTGGATAAGATCGACCATGAATGACATTATTCGCTCATTGAACTCGCATGTGAGGATGACCTCAACAAGCGGAGGTACTAACTGTATGGGCCAAAAATTATTTTTGATATGATTAAAGCTTATCAGCATTAAAAGGGCCTTCATGGGCTGCCATGTGTCACCGGTATGACTGCGACAAAGGCCTGCCCAAGGTGGAAGTGATCCCTTAAGATATGAAGGGAGGAGTCGATGAGTCATTGAAGATCAAGGTCGAGGAGTCATCGAAGATCAAGATCGAGGTCGAGCATTCATCTTAGATAGAGTAATAACGGGTAGTTTTAGGATAAGACACTAAAGAGAATATTCTAGTGGATATTCTCTGAACTTGTACTATTAGGGTTTTTAGGTATATGTTCCCTATAAATAGAAAGAGACATGATTATAGGGGGCATGAGATATTCACTTGTAAAAAATATACATTGACTTTCTCTATAGAATCTGGCTTTATTGCAAACATACAATATATATCTTTTTCTTAAGATTCTTGCCTAACTTTTCCACTCGATCCAAGAACAGTCTGAACATTCGAAGGCTCGTCAATCATTCATCATTGTCAGAAAGAATATCCATATATCTCAACCATTTTCGGGTGACTCACATGTTCTTATTTACTTAAATGACACATTCATTGCTAGTTATTGTTATTTAATACTATCCACTTCTTGTTGGGTCATTGAATATTACTAGTGTTGTCAACATTTATTACGATTTGGATAATATACGTATCATCTTACCACAAAATCAGTTAATATATCTTTTGGACATTAATATTGGATAAGAATGATTTTATTTTATTAAATCTAATTGTCTAAACCCAGAACTAAATTTTGGGTCAAACAATATGAATATAGATTCTCATTATTGAGCCGCTAAAAATATAATAATACCTCAAAGTTGCAAAATCAATGGAAATTTTGATCAGTTTAAAGAATTAGTAGATTAAAGAGCTCAAGTTTTTCTTGTATAATATATTTAATTCTCCAAAAATATTATATTTGCAAATAACTATTGTTGCCTAGATAACTTAAGTTTTGAACAAATACCAAATACTTAAAAATATAATTACTATAAGGGCATCTTCAACTCTCCCACATTTCTCCATAATGGGGGCAATTTTTGCCATAATGGGGCTCCAATGCTCCCCTATTTTTGCCCTTAAAATGGGGGATGAATAGTATTACTCCAGATATGGAGTGACACTATTCATCTCCTCCACTACTATTCATCATTATTTTATTATTTAACTCATTTAATTTATCTCTTTATATATACCTAATTATGTTTATGTAATATCATTATAATATTAATTTTACATCTTAACTTTGGCGTATAATTTTGATAAATTAATTTTCGTGCATTTATTATTTTTATGTAAAATTGTAAGTTAATTTTATTATAAGTTATAATTGTACAAAAAATATATAATCATCTCAAAAAATGAATGGTGCAAATATAAAATCATGTCGAAAAGATGTTAAACGTGCATTCAGAGTTTTGCAAGCTCGTTTCGCAATTGTTGCAGGACCATCACGTTTTTGGAGAAAAGAAGTGTTACATGATATAATAACTACATGTATTATACTGCACAACATGATAATAGAGGATGAACGTGATCTTAATGCACCAATTCATGATGATTGGGAATGTCCACCTCCAACGGTAGAAATGATAGTAGATAAAAATCATCGATTTGAGCAATTTTTAGCTCGACACAAAAAAATGAAGGACAAAGATGCTCATTTTGCACTTCGTAATGCATTAATAGATCATTTATCGGAGCATACTAGAAATGGAAGTTAAATATTTATGTAATATTTAATATGAATTTTACCATAATGTAATATGTATTTAATTATCTTGTATCTCAATGATTTCACTTTTATTTGAATTATCCGTTAATATATATAATCTATAATATTTGCTTATAAATTATATTATTTAAAAATTTATGGTATAAAATAATTTTATATTAAATTATATGTGATGAATATGTAAAAAAGAAAAAAAGATAGAATTTCTTTAATAGAAATAAGAAAATAAAATTTAAATAAAAGATAATAATATAATATTGAAGAGAGAGAAGAATATAAAATGAAATATTCTTTTTTGTAGTGAAAAATGGAGTAATGGTTGGAGTAACTTTACTCCATTTTGGAGGAGAAAATGGAGGTAAGGGTTGGAGATAGCCTAAGGGGTTGTTTGGTTGCAAGTCAAAGGTACACTCTCGGATGGCTAGACTTGCTCAAACCCCATGCGCGTTAATTACCTACCTGAATTTAACTAATAAACACTAATACAGTATATTGTATTAATTCCAACAAGTTGTATTACTTGATAGTGTAAAAGTTTTTTATACTGTCGATATAAATAAGTTAAATCCTACTAAATTATATCATCTGGCAAAAATGATGAGATAAACCACTTTTAAATATTTAGCACTACACCAACAAAAGTTGTAATAGAGCGGTAAACATTTTTTCATTATTAATCAGAGATTTCGAGTTCGAGCACAGCGGAGTCACCTTATATTAAGGATACACTTAGATAGGTAATTTTTTTTAATACGTATATATAGACTATATGTTGACTCCCCTTGATTTTTTCATATATTTACCTTATATATTTTGACATTTCTTAATGAAAATCCTAACTCCGCTATTAAATTTGAGCCCTAAATATATAATCGCCTTTGATAAATATCACATTATCCCCAAATGCAAAATTTTCCGGCAAGTCCAAATTTAAGCTGACCTCAATACTGAAACCCAAAAAAATATTTATTGCTACAAACTTCAAAGGCTGCGGGCAAAAGTGGGACAACGTTGGAGGCAACTTGTTCAAGATACTACGAACTAGTTGTCTAAGTACTATATTTACCAAACTTTCTATTGAGTTGTTGAATCTAATTCGGAAGCTGTCAAATGCCGCCCAAGTATAATAGTATACATTATCAGTTTCATTTGAATATTCCTGACTAGTTAGTTTTACTTGTATTTCTAGTTAACTCCTCAATCTTTTGCGATGAGGAAACAATGCCCTTTTACTTTTAAAACAGTAGAAAACTCGAGAAATTTTTAAAGTTTAGGAATATCTTATAAGTAAGTCCATATCATTTGTAAACAATTTAGCATTTCATTTTGTTATCTTTTATTTGTCAAAATGAGTTTGAGACTACTTACTACATTGCAAAAATTGATTACTCCGCATTGGATTCTATTGCTTTGTTATGATTAAAAAGTGCAATAGTTTTTCATATTTTTTTAAATTAAAATTGGATTCACATCTACTAATTTTATCAACTTTTTATACGTAATCTTTAATACCGAGTCACATCCCACGTTTGAATTGACTTCATTTAGGCAATTTGTGAACTAATGGATCATTTCTAGGAGAAGTTTTGGAGATTTTTTTACCTAATTCAGATACCAAAAGAAATAGAAGTAATTCAATCCTGGATATTTTTTAAAAAAATAGACAAGCAATAAATATGAACCATAACCGGGTAAGGTGAGTGAGTATTTTTGTGATTTCTAATAGTATAATCGATAATTTAATGAGGCTACCATATCATCTATAATGACATATATTTGATCCATGTAAATGGAGAAGGATAGTGAGTAACGGGTTTACCAATTGTTTGTGTTAGTCTCAATGGTGGATTACAAGAATATTAATAACTTAGTATAGAAATATTAATGATGTGAAAGGTTTTTTTATTTGTTATTAATACTTGTTCTACTATTTTGCTCAAGTCCGACTGAGAAAGAGTTAGGAGTACAATAAATTAAAAAGATACATTGATATCGGGCAAAACTATGTTTAATGTTCCACTCTTCACCATTGATAAGCAACTAAAATGATAAAAAGAAAGGTATTTCCATTTTGACTTGCTATTTTATATAAAACGAAAAAAGATATTTGAGATATTCGGTTACCTTAAATATATCGTCAGCTGGCTTTACTTAGGGGCTGTTTGGCCATACAAAAGTTTTCACCTTTTTTTTTGAAAAAATAATTTACTTTTTTCGAAATCAACATTTGTCCATAAAATTTTTAATTTTCACTTGAAAATGAATTTCGAAATTTTTCAAAAATTTGAAAAACTCCAAAAGGATGTTTCTCAAAATTTTCACTTCAAATCACTCACAAAAATTCAAAAATAACCCAAAAATATATTCATGTTCCAACACAACTCTAACTTTTAAATACCATTTTTACTTGAAAATTATTCACCTTTTTTCCCGGAATTTTACAATTCTTATGTCCAAACGCTCACTTAATGATAATATCAAGCAGTGGCAAAACCACATGGTCATAAGGGTGGTCAATTGACCACCCGTCGTCGAAATATTACACTGTGTACATAGGTAAAATATTACGTTTTAGAGGTATATAACACATATTGAACACCCTTTGTAGGAAAAATATTTCGCTTCTTTTAAATTTGAATACCCTTGAGGAAATTCCTAACTTTGCCACTGGTATCAAGTTAAATTGCAATGCTCCAACTATAATTCAAAAACTCTCTTTTTTCTTGTAATTTTAGTGGTAAAATAAATATTGACATTGTTAACAAAATTTATTTATTCTTAACTCTTAAATGTTACTAAATATTAGGAGCATCATATTTCCTACTCAAAATGCTTTTCTTTTTCCTTAAGAAATGTAAGAAATATTTGGAGACAGGGTTGGTAATGCAAAATCCAAAACCCAAAGGATCTGGTGGTAATTAACCAATTTCTGGGATGCGTCGGCTTGTAAGTCAGTTTTACTGCATGCCGAAAAGGGAACCGACGAAGTAAGAAGTGTCGCTTTCCAAATCATTAGATTTTTCCCTGTTAAATACTCTTACATTGTAAACTTTCCAATTTGATTCTTTTTCATTTTCTCTCTTTCTTTCAACATCAAGCAATTTATAGCACCAAAGAAACAAACAAGTTTCTCACTCTTTCAGCTGACGCCTTAGTTTAGATTCATTCATCTTCTTTTTCACTCTATTCTTCATTTTCCTCATATTCATTTCTTAAAACTTTTTCCAAGACTTCCCATAAAATCTGATCCATTTCTGAAATCAATCACTTTGTTTTCCACTTTTTTTCCTTCTGAATTTGAAGTTGCAATCTTTTTAGTGAATTTCTATTTGGGTTTTTCTAGATTTTGAAAAATAGGGGGTGAATCAAAAAGTTTATTTTTGATATTTTCTTGGATTTGGGTCTGGTTGTGAGAAGTTTGAAGTGGGTCTTTTATTAATCTAAGCATTTGATTTGTTGGATTTTCTTGGAATTTTTTACCCCATGATTGTCCTTTGAAGTGGGAATTGATTTGTGTGGTGGATTATATTTGATAATTGTGAGAGATTGATTTAGAGAGATGGCTGCAAAAGAGTTGATAGAGATCAAATTCAGGCTTGCTGATGGCAGTGATATTGGACCCAATAAGTATATGCCCAACACCAGAGTTGATACTCTTAAAGAAAAGATTATTGCTCAGTGGCCCAAAGGTTTGTAAATTTTCTCTATCTTTACTTATTATGTTAATTTAGAGCAGTTTGATCCAATTTAAGAATAGTACTTTTTAAAAAAAATTAAATCCAGTCTTTTTCTTTAAGTGCATAATTTGTTTGCTTGTTGGATATTTTGGTGTTTGTGTTAGCAATTTGAAATTTAGTGCTTCCATTTAAGAGTGAACATATTTTGTTCTATTGACAATAAGCAGTTTCCTGTCCTTGTATTTTCTTGCTATTATTCTATCTTGGACCAAGGGGGAAGGTAGTGTATGAACTTAAATGAGTACTTTGTGATTTTTTTGAAATGGTTTCAGCTGATTGTTGTATTGACTGGAGTTTCTGCCTTATGAAACTGACCATTTAAGGAAAGTTAAACACCTTGTATTTTCGATCATAAGTGAAAGATTCTAAACAAGGGATATATGGAATGGGACCATGGATTTTCTTTCGACTTACCATTTCAATAATTTGATGCCAGTTTGCTAAGAGAATGAATATACCTGATTACTCTTTATGTTCCATCTTTTCATCCTTTGTGCCACCACGATCCGCTTATTGAATTTAAGCTCGGAAAGTCAATGTTTCGTGGACAAATAATACGCCAGTATAGACCTGCTGCATATCGATTAACGAAAAAGTAACACACGTATACGACCTCTATCCTTATATTGATCTTGAATATATATAGCAGAGGCAATTGTCCTATGGTGGTTATATGGATCATCAGTTTATTGAGTTTTTGATAATCTTACATACTTCTGCCCCTTAGTTGCGTATTCTTGACTACTAATGGTTGATTACATCTCCTGATTGTTTTGAGGTATCCCTTCATTCCATGTGCCATTTTTTTGTGAATATTCTTAACCTGTTGAATTCATTTATAATTAATTCTGGTGTCTGCCTTAATGCTTGATATTTGTCATATCTGTTACATAAGAATGTGAAGTTTAATCAATGGCAACTATATTTGAATAATTGAAAGGAAATCTCTTTTAATTCACAACATTGATAAATAAGCTTACAATACATTAGGATTCTTACTTGTGGACTTCACCACCTCTTTTGCAAGAGCAGTTAGCTTCATTTTAGCAAATGTAACCCTCCGCTCATCAGACAAGTCATACCAGTCAAAATAGTCCTCCATAGCTGATAGCCAATCGGCAAATATAGTTGGATTGAGCTTTCCATCAAAATCTGGTAAGTCCATTTTGACCTTCTTTCTGATGTTCCCCATAGTACCTTGATTTTCATTGAGGGGTCCGTTTAGTAAAGGTCGACTTGATGGTGGTTGAGGCATCTGCAGAGGCCTTTTTGCCACAACTCTTTTTTCAGTTGGGTTAGTTGGTTGGTCAAGCTGTTGAACATCTTCTGCGGCCTCTGGTCTTTCATGTGAAACAATTTGGACAGATTCCTTTTTTCCATTCACTGATAAATCAGTTGGTGGCTTCGAGTTCTGCAACTCAAGCGCTCTCACACGAGTTTTTAGATTCTGAACTTGTTCAGCTAACTGCAGTAGCAACTCATCCCTTTGACTATCAGTTAGCTTCCCGAGTGAAGGTTTTCCCACATCATTTGACATGATGCTGACCCCTCAAATACCAAACAAAGAGAGTAGGTTCTTTTGTCCTGGATATGAACTGACAACGAGAGGGATGATAATATTGGCAAAAGTATATGCAGGGGAATTGAGGTTTTCCAGCTTAGAAGCTGAGAAAAAATGCAGAGATGAATGAGGTCAAGAAGAGAGAGAGAGAGAGAGATTTTAAATATATTTCTGAAATATTATGTTTTCTGCAACTTGAGGGTTAACATGCATTTTATAAGAACAATTACTTGGGCATCAAGCAAGGATGTGAGCAGGGAAGCAATTGTTTGTCAAACTTGCTTCCTCAGACTCCATAGACTTGCTGTCCAAGTTTTGACTATTGAAGCATTTAAAATACAAACACATAATACTGAAATACATAGAAGACACTATAGAACTCTTACGGGATATACTTATGAGTAGGAGTAAGGGAAAAAGATCCAACCACACCTCTCTCACTGCGCGGCTTTCTGCGTCTCACTGGTGAACCTTGGAGCATATGCAGCAGATTCCCCAGAAGCGTACCCACTTTAAGTACATATATGCAAACATACCTGCTAAGAAAATGAACTTAAACAACTTCAAGGTCTTAACCTTTCCTGTGACAATATTAGCTCTAGAATTTGGATCCTCCTTGTCATTTCCAGATCATCTTTATTAGTATTTGCATAACCTGTTTGCCAATAATTGCAAATTGATGAAAGTGGAGGGATACCTTCTGTCATCCCACTTCTTTTGCTTTAAATCCAAATAAAAAGTGTTTTATTTTTGTTAGTTAAACTAATGAAAAGACTGCGAATCTCCAACGACAATAAGGTGGGATGTTACCATTTGTTCATCTGTTACTGTTATGCATTAATTTTAAGACCTGTCTTAAAAAGCTACAAAAGGAGCGCATAATATGATGGGGGGGTGTTTTTTCCTTCTCCCTTTTGGTTTTTCCATGGCAACATATTCCGTGCTTTTTGATCAGTGGCTTGAATGTTTTATTTTAGAAGAAACTTAAATCTGGCAATCACGAATGTGCTGCTCTTAATTTAACTACTCGTTTAGTCAGCTAGGATCCTCTTTGCTAACAGAAGATCTCAATTTGGCAGATAAAGATTATGGGCCAAAGACAATAAATGATGTGAAGCTTATTAATGCTGGAAGGATACTTGAGAATAATAAAACACTTGGTGAATCCAGACTTCCAGTTGCTGAAGTACCAGGAGGTGTCATAACTATGCATGTTGTTGTACGCCCTCCTATGAATGACAAAAGCAGTGGTAAGTTACACTTTTTGTTATTATCGGTACTCAGATCATGGTGACTGTGTATCAGATAGATGCTTTAATTATATCATGTACTCGTTTTTGAAGTACATGAATATAGTAGGACGGCCGTCAGTAATCGCCTGTAGCTCATGTCCCATTGAGGATACTCATAATAAGAGCATCAACTAGTATAACTGCTCAGATTGTCTTATCCTTTCTTGACATTCCTTTGTGAAAATCTTTAGCTATAACAGCTTAATTACATTGTCCTTTTTTTTCACATTCCTTCATCCAAGTCTATTTTTGTTTCACTTGCGATAGAAGATATAAAATCATGATGCGCAAAGCAAATCCTATCTGAAAGTATCAAAAAGCTATTGACTAACAGTATTGCTATATTTTATTTACATCGTCTAGAAGATAATACTCCCTCCCTCGTAATGTACTTGGTCCGTTTCCCTTGTCCGTCCCAAAAGATGACACCTTCTGATTTAGAACTGGTTAATTTAACACTCATTTTTCTGTTGACATAACTTGTTGTAAGTTCTGTTGGATACAGTAACAATTTTTTAGCTTGTCTACGTGCTAAAAAATTAGTACAGAGAGTAAGTATTAGGTGATAAATTCTTTTAGCTTGTCTACGTGCTGAGGATGACAAATTCGGTAGGTTGCCTACATCACACCCCTTGGGGTGCGGCCCTTCCCTGAACCCTGTGGGATGCTTCGGGCTGCCCTTTACGTGCTGAGGATGACAGCTCCAATTTGACTTCTCAACCGGATTCACTTACTCCCTTCGGTTGTTGGGGGGGGGGGGGGGGGTCTTTTCTTTTGTACTGCTTATGATTGTCATTGTGCTGTTCAATAAGTGTTCAGACTTCAGCGAAACCAGTTAACTAAATTGTCAATACAGTTAGGGATCATTCCTGTGCGCAACCTGCATGAAGCTTTTTGGAAAAGTACTTGAGAGCTTCTTGACTTGCATAGATTTGTCTGCCTGGTTTTGCATTTCACATGTTTAGGAGAAAAATATATTCATTGTCTATGATCCATTTGTTTGAGCCTTCTTATGATTCCTTTTTTCCCACACTGAAGCATACTGAATAAATTGTTTATGCATTTGTCACAGATAAACTGCAGGACGATTCCCTGAAGAAAGGCAGCTGTGGATGCACAATATTGTGATCCATCTGACCAGATAATAAGAATTACGCCATGTTTAGTAAGATCCCATAGCTCATGGATTTTTCAGTAGCGGAACTTTTGGATGCTTTAAGAAGTAATCTTGAACGTTAGTGGAATCCAAGATGTGAAATGACGAAATTTGAAGTTCAAATATCATTGAAGCTCTTTGCTTTTACCTTTTTTCCTTCTCTTTTCATTGTTTTACCTTTAGATTTCAGCTTGGTAATCTAGAAGGCAAAAAGGGATTGGTGCCATTGCTGTGTAGGAACTTCTGTGGAAAGGATGTAAAAGTTTTACTTTCTTTTCCAGGTGGGGGTATTGGTATTGGGGGCAAACTAGTTACAAGCACAAACGAACCAAAAGAGCTGTTAAAAATCATAGATGGTTTGATTTCATTTGATTCCAAATTCAGGCATTTGTACCTTGTTACGCTATTTCTTCTGTTATTGAAGCTCCATTGTCTATGGCATCAAATCGACTATGCCAATATATTGCTTGGAAAAATATGGAAAATGAAGATTCATATAGTTAACCACAACTTGTTTGGAATTGACGTAGTTATTTCCACGTACGATATGATTTGTTATTGTTATTTCTACATAGGATACGGTCGTTACCTTATCACTGATCATTACGCCACCCTTGGGTGTTAAAACTTAAATCCAAACTGGTCTTATTTCCGTCTGCTCTAGTAACAAGATGTAAGTCAAATTCCAGCTTACATTACAATGTGTAAGCTGTATCACAGGGAGTTGCCTACATTGGAAGGGAAATCTTCACAATTATAGACAAAGCAGCTCAGTATGACAGATTTTGATGCCTCTTACACGGCTTAAAGTAGGAGCAGCGGTGTTAATTACAGGATAATCTAATTTCTATACATAATATTACAGCCAAATACAGGTAAAAATGGGAAGAAGGGGAAATGAGGCTAAATTTATGGGATATCTAGATCTACACTTAACTTAAAAGGGTGACAAAATTTGACAGCCACATTTTCGCATTTACATAGAAGCAAGGCAGCTTGCAGGATTGGTTCCTCAATATTTGGAGCTTACCTTGGCAAGCCAGTCCATAAAACTGAACCAACTTATAGCGCTAACATGAGACGTGTTGGCATCTACTCACAGAGAGCTTATCAAGAAATGGATTCAAAGAGTGGTTATGATGGACTGTCTACTATGGACGATGAGGAACGATTTAGCTGCACGAGCTTCGTCTTAGATGCTCTGACATTCTTGAGTGTCATCTTCAGTTTTTGTCTCTCGCCTTCAACCTCTGCAAACTGGAGGCTTAGCTGGGAGTACCGATCGTGCATCTCCCTAAGTTCATTCTCCATAGCTACATGCTTTTCTTTGATTTCCAACATTTCCTTGATCAACTCATTAATATCTCTGAAGCTTTTGAAGATTGCTTCGTCATCACTATGTTGTTTCAGAAACGAACTGAAGCATAGATAAACACCAAACTGTCACTTCTTTGTAATTTATTCTAACGATGAAGTATCATCACATTTTCATTGTGACAACAATAACGGCAAAACACTTCTAAAGAGTTACATCTCTAGTAAGCTTTCAAGTTTAACACATAAACGGATGATTTGGTAGCTTTGGATGCTGCTCATTGTCATGCAAGCAGATCAAAGAAAATAGTTATTATTAGTGTCTTGGTAGATAAACCTAGGAAATGCTTCAAGGAATTGCTGTAGAACATGATTTACAGATTTTATATATGCAGTTCAATATATGGATTATTGGAACTTCATCAGTAATTCTCAGTACTATTTAGAAGCTATGGAAGGAGTGTTCAGAAAGCCATTTTGAGATCATCACCCGTCAATCAGCTACATGAAAAATATTATTCTTTCCTAAAGAATAGAGAATAAAGTAGCAAGTATGAGGAAAACACAATCTGATGTTAGCATAGAATTGCAGCAATGGATCTATCATAAACAGTAATCACAATTGTTAGCACTGGAAGAATCAGTTTAGCAACATGCAAAATCAAAAAGGTTAAAGTTGTCTCCCTGTGCCCTATAGGTCACGCATTCGAGCCGTGGAAGCATCCACTAATGCTTGCATTAGGGTAGGTTGTCTACATCACACCCCGTTGGGTGCGGCCCTCCCCCGGCCCTGCCCAAAATTAAGCAAGGGGCAACGTGGCAGTTGTTTTGTTCAATCACAAATGGAAAAATGTACTAAAAAAATTGAGTAAAAGAAAATGGCAGAATGAAGTATCTGCTAGGGGTAATTAAGCAGGCAATGATGAAGTAATTGCAACATCCTACCTCTGGAACATACTAGTCTTATTTTTTGCCTTCAATGCTTCAGCAAGCTCAATTTCCAGTGCAAGTACCCTCTCTAGTGCATTACCAGTGCTAGCTATATCCTTGAATGTTGGGAACATGCTTCGGAGCTCTTCATTTGCCTTCCATATTAAGAATCACGACAAACAGTGATCAGAGGCACAATGAAATATTCAACTGTAATATATACAAGTTAACCTTTTTTGTTTGAGCCGTAAAAGAGGTCATTTTCATTGAAATCAGCACTAAGAAGGTGCTGTAATATTTACATCTAAAAGGCAAAAAGCAAAAGGTGTAGTTCCTTCTTAACTATAATATATACAAGTCACTTCAGTATACCTTGTGTAATTGCACGAGTTCGCTCTGAAAAACTTCCAAACCTGGATCAGAATGTTGATCCTCAGGAATGAGAGAGTTTTCACGTTTCATCCTTTCCAACTGCACCGCAAGTAAAAGAAAAAAAAAATTCTATTGGCACCACCAAGTATAATTTATAATCTGATTGTTGCCATCCCAGTTGGATCAATAAATTTGTAAGTTACAAAGAATACCTCTTCGTGTAAATGTTCCATGCTAGACCTCAAATTCCTGCTTCCAAACAGTTCATCGCTGAAATCTATATGCCTTCCATTGCTTGGGGGTGAGTAACCTTCAAAAGGTGTTGAAGCAGCAACCTGTTAAAAGATGAAAAGAAAACAAGTACTTCAAAAACCAAAGGATTCTATGGGATGAAATGCAAGAGCAGGGATTTACAGAATCAGATTGATTTAACCACTGAAGTCATCCAGCCAGGAAAGTGTAGATTCACTAGATTAAAACTAGAAATCCAATAGGTATATAACTTGTCGGCCCACCAACATATACACCTAAACTCAAATATTAAACTATCAGGTCTTTCATCTTTCTTTCCTTATTTAAATTTGTCTACAATTTTTACATGCCTTGGATAGATGGGCTATGTGACTTCCATCCATGTGGAAGAAAAGTGTAATGCACAGAATGGAAAGGAATCTCTTTATTTTATGTACTGCTTCCTTTGTTTCTATATTTAAATTGCAAGTTTTAACTAAAGCTATAACTCTTCCTATTCCTTCCATGTACCCTAGGTCCTAGCTAGCATTGATCATGTCTTAATACCTTTTATTCCTTGACAAGTTGGTTATGCTTTTATGCCATGCAAAATCCTAGATGGTTTTCCAGCAAAGTTGAGGATAAGTCTCACAGGCTTGGATAGCTATTGAAGACTATAAAAATTTATAAAATCAGGGATGCTAGCTTGCAAATGCAAAGGAAACGATGGGCTGTTTCTTCCTGTTCTTTGTTTCGTACATAGATAAAATGTAAATGAAATAATAACATTTGAAAACTAACACTGGCTTTTTATAGACTCACACACACGACAAGGTGGGTTGGTGGATTTATTTACTATATACTTGGCGGGTGTAGATAGCATAGGTATGTTTATTACCACATTTGTTGAGTGAACCCTGTAGACTGCTTTATGTAGCCCAAAAGAGCGTATTTAAATAAGGTTTTCAGGAAAACACTCCACATCAACTACATACTTACCTTCTCTCAAAAGGGGGAAAAAAGCATTCTGCATTAACTACCACATTAGTTCTAGTTCTTGTTAGAGTGCTTACCGGAGTGAGTAGAAGTTTCACTGGTGAAGTTGATTCTTCACTTCTACCATCCATAAATGAGGTTGTTTTCTTGACATTCTGGGCATCAGATGAATCTTGTTCAGGTATGGCATCCGGATGAGGATTTACATTTGACTCGTCAGGGTCAACCTCAACTTTGTCCATCTGGCCATTTTCTCTCTTAGATACAATAGAAGATGTGACATTCTCCAGCTGCTCCCTAGTCAAAGTAAGTTCAGCTGCAATTCTGAAGTTCTCTCTCACACGTTCTTGCAAAGATATTTCAAGTTTGTCTTTTTCTTCCTTGCAACACTCTAGACTTAGCAAAGCACACTCCAATTCTGCCTTTATTCTGTCATGATCTTTGATTATTTCACGCTTGTCAGAAAGCACAGACTGTAATTCGGATTCCAACGCCAAGATTTTGAGAGCTAGGTCTTCGTTCTTCTTCAAGTGCAAAGCTTCAGATCGCTTCCTGCTTTCAATTTCATCTAATGCATCCTGTAACTTCAAAAGCATATCTTCTCCATGCTTTTTGGAGATGGAAACTTGTTGCCTCAACTCTTGGAATTTTGACTCATATTGCTCTTTAATAAAAACAATTCGCAAGGATTCTTGCACAGCAACTGGTGGTCCTTCAGATTCTCTTTTCTCGCGAGCCCGGAGACATTCTGCATCAGCCTTATCCTTAAGCTCCTTCAAATGGATGGATAAATTTTTGAATTCTTCCGTCTTCAGGGCCTGCTCAGAGAGCTTGTGACTTAGCTCTTTACACTTGTGGGTAAGCTCATTACACTGTAACTGTAAGGTGACCATTTCATCTCTGTTGTTCTCCTGTAAAATCGTGTAGGGGTGCAGTTCATCTAATTTGCCTTGGAGCACAATCACCTTGATCTCCAGTTCCTCCTTGGAGAGTAACAAGTGATTAATTTCTTCTTCGGCATTTGCCAGCATGTACTTCAACTTCTCCACTTCTCGAGCATGATAATTATTAGTCTCGAGGAGAGAATCCTCCAACATTGCCATCTGCTTCTTGTATTCCTCAAGTTTCACTGTGCTAACGTTCTTGGCATCTGAAAGAACATTACTTTGAGCAATAGAAGCTTCAAAATCAGATCTAACAGCACAAAGAATTCTTAGCAACTCCTTGTTCTCTTGAATTGAACAAGCCTCACTTGCAAGGCATTGATTCAACTTGGTCTGTAAATCATGGCATTTCTTCTGAAGCTCGGCAATGGACCCATCTGACGATTTAAGCTGCTGCACAAGCTCCAGATCCAGTGTTTCACAGTGGCTCATGGCAACTGTGAACTTAACATCAGAAACAATGGCATACTCTTGTATTTCTAGCATATGCCTTTTAAGATCAGAAACATTGGAAAGCTCTTCCTGAAGTTTTTCCATTTGCCCATTACGCTGCTGCAAAAGATGGTCAAGTCTAGATTTCTCCAGTCTTAACTCTGATGCAAGCTGCCTGAAATGCACCAGCTCAGCATTTTGCTTTCCCAAATCCAACAACCTGTCATTTTTCTCGTTCAGTTGAGAGGTAAGATCTCGCACTGAGCCCTCTAAACCAGAAACACACGACAAATCTTCCTGAAGCTGTGACACATGCTCATTATGCTGCTGCACAAGTTGGTCTAGTCTACATTTCTCCACTTCTAAGTCTGCTGCAAGCTGCCTGAAATGCACCAGCTCAGCATTTTGCTTTTCCAAATCCAGTAACCTATCATTCTTCTCGTTCAATTGAGAAGTAAGATCTCGCACTGAGCCCTCTAAACCGGAAAAACAGGACAAATCTTCATGAAGCTTTGCCACATGCTCATCACGCTGCTGCACAAGTTGGTCAAGTCTACATTTCTCCACTTCTAAATCTGCTGCCAGCTGCCTGAGATTCACCAGTTCAGCAATTTGCTTTTCCAAATCCACCAACCTGTCATTCTTCCCATTCAGTTGAGAAGTAAGATCTTGAACTGAGCTCTCTAAACCAGAAACACAGGACAACTCTTCCTGAAGCTTTGCCACCAGCTCATCACGCTGCTGCACAAGTTGGTCAAGTCTACACTTGTCCAATTCTAAATCTGCTGCCAGCTGCCTGAGATTCACCAGTTCAGCATTTTCCCTTTCCAAATCCAGTAACCTGTCATTCTTCTCATTCAGTTGAGAAGTAGGTTCTTGAACAGACCCCTCTAAACCAGAAACAAAGGACAACTCTTCCTGAAGCTTTGCCACATGCTCATCACGCTGCTGCAAAAGCTGATCAAGTCTAGATTTTTCCACTTCTAAATCTGATGCCAGCTGCCGGAAATGCACCAGCTCAGCATTTTGCTTTTCCAAATCCAGTAACCTGTCATCCTTCTCATTCAATTGAGAGGCAAGATCTCTCACAGAGCACTCTAGACCAGACACACAGGACAACTCTTCCTGAAGCTTTGCTGCATGCTCATCATGCTGCTGCAAAAGATGGCTAAGTCTAGATTTCTCAACCTCTAACTCTGATGCCAGTTGCCTGAACTTCACCAGTTCAGCAATTTGCTTTTCCAAATCCAGTAACCTGCCATCCTTCTCGTTCAACAGCAAACTAAGATTTTGTACTGAACCCTCTAGTTTATCCTTAAAACCTCTCTCGAGTTGCAATTCATTTTGCAGACTTCTCAAATTGTCTTTCAGATGACTAACTTCTGAAGTAAGCTTGGCAAATTCCTCAGCCTTGTCGTGTAGAGAAGTCATGAGATCCTCCTTCTCTTGTTTTAGTTCACAAATGGTTACCTCATTTTGCTGAAGCTCGTCAGCTACAGAGTCTAAGCCCAAGATCTCTTGAGCAATATGCCCGTTCTTCGATACCACATTTTGTAACTCGACCTCAAAGGCAGCAAGATCAACCAGAAGCTCTCTGTTCTGTTGCACATAATTTTCTTCAACTTCAGAGGTAAGGTGAAGTTTATTCGTCACAGATTCAAGTTCAACCTGAAGTTTCTCCACAAGGGCAGTTGACACATCAAAATTAGCTACAATCCTCTGTATATCATTTTTAAACTTTTGCCTCATGGCAATTATTTCTGATCTACTAGCAGACAAGGATACCTCAACAACTAATTTTTCACTTTCTATATTTTGCTTCTCCTGCATAAGATGAAGAATCTTGCTACACGCACTATGCTGAACCTCTTCCAGTTGCATGGTGAGACCTCTTATATCCCTGAACTCCAACTCACGGCAAGAGGAATTGCATGGAAGAGATAGTTCCTTCTCATAAGATACCAACATACCAGCCAACTTACCCTGCACAAAGCTAATATCTTCGTGAAGATTTTCATTTGAGGAAGCCAAGTCCTCTGATTTGGCTCTGACGGTTAGCAAATCATCCTTCAGAAGTGAAATCTCATCTTGAAGCCTACTGCTTTTCAACGATTCCTGTTTTAATGAAGAGGAGAGTGCTTTATTTTCTTCCACGCAAGCTTCATATCTATTCTGAGTTGCTATGTGTTGCACCATGATTGCTTCCCGTTCGATGACCTTCTCAGTGAGGAGACAGTTTACCTTTGAAAGATCCATGAGTTCAGCTTCCAAAGATTGATTCTGCAGAGAAAGATCGCTACATTTGAGGAAGCAACTTGCTTTCTCCTCATGCAAACTGTGGACATCTTCCAAAGTAGCCTGTAATCTTACCACCAACTGCTCCTTGCAGAGATTCAAAGCCTCCAACTGCTGAGCAAGTTCACCCATATCTTTCTTCATCATTCCAGCATTAGCATTTGCTTCAATCACAGTTTCAAGTAAAACCCTTGAGAATACATCCAAGTGCAAGTTAACTGAATGCATTTCACCAAGTTCTTCTTCAACCTTCTTGTAAAGCTCCTCCTGTAAGCAGAGTGATCTTTTCAAGTCATCGGTAAGGACATCTCCACTGAGTGTTAGTTTCCTTGCAATTACATGTTGATCCTGAATTGGCAACTGCTCCGTATTATCATATTCTTCTAAATTCTGAACAATATTTGAATATCCAAGGAATTGTTGTTGCGAAGGTTCTGGAATTGCTTGCTTGATGAGGTTCTCATTAGTCTCAAACATGGACACCACCTGTGAGGAAAGAAGCTCCAAATCCTTTTGCAGCTTATCTACTGCAATAGAATAATTCAAGCGGGCTCTTTTCAGAGCTGCTTCTGAAGTAGAAGCTCTTCTCTCGAGCTCCTTATTAAGTGTATCCAAATCACGTCTCTCATCAGCAAGCAGTAAAATACGTTGACTCATATCTTGTCGCATTAATTCCATTTCAGCTTTGCTACTCGAGATGGTATAAAGGCATGTCGAATGCTCATTCCTTAGACCCTGCAACTCTGCCAGCATTTGCTTCTGATTTTCCTCGAGTTCTTGAACAAGAGCTTCGTAGTAACACTCCATCTGATCCATTTTTCTCAGCAGATTTTCCCTTTCAACCTTTGCGTCATCCAATTCTCTTACCAGATCAAAAATTTTGGCTTTCATTGCATCAATAGCAACTGTGGAATCACTTCCTTGAGTAACCAGTGGGGGTATGCCAATATGATGAAGCAAATTTTCTGGTGTACAAAGATCCAATTCCAACCCAAGCCCTGACAAAGGCTGTTCAATATTGGGTAAATCTCTAGCTGTAGTCTCCTTTATATCCACTGATGTTACTTTATTTAGCAATAACATCTCATCTCTTGCTCCTTGTTTAACCTCCTGTAGAATTTGAAGCAACGCCTCCAATTCCGAATGAAGAAACCTGTAGTCTCTTTCATAGAATCCAAGACAAACTTTATTTTGAAGTTCTTTGATTCTATCTTCAACCACTGAAATTCCTTTCATCCATCTTAGCTGTATATCTTGAACTAAGCCAGAATCAGCAACACCACTTTCACCACCACGATTTTGACAGCTTGATTTCAAAGCTCTTAGTCTTTCAATACAATCTTTGAAATTTAAACATTCTGATTTAAGGACAGAAACCTCTTTTGCCAACTCCACACTAGAGGATATTTCAGCAGTAAGTAGCTGAGAAAACTTTTCTGTTTCAGAACCCAAATCATTAGCTTGACTTTGAAGAGTGCTTACCTCAAGTTTAAGCTCAAAAACTGATGATTCTGCCAATTCCAGGCTTGCTCTAAGTCTATTATTCTCCTCATAAGCAATTGCCAGTTCATTATCCATTGAGCAGTCTGACACCCATCCATGAACCGAACTACTACTCTGGGCCGTTGCTTGATTATCAGATTTATTACCTTTCACCGACAGCTGGCCTTGACTATCAGTTTCATGTGCACTTGATGAATCATGCTTTTCGGCATATAGACTCTCGGAGGTATTGGAAGAGCCATCAAATCCAGCTGTCAAGTCAGTACATTCCTCGTTTAGTTCCACTTCCTCCTCAACAGAAGAGAGTTCTTTAGCCTCTGGTCTGAATCTGACCCTTGAACTAACCTACGCCAGAGCAAATGGAACCAAAATCAAGATATGAAAAAAAAGCAGATCAAGAAATTTGCAAACCGAACGAAGAGAAAACCAAGGAAATCAAGTAATTTGAATGACCACAAATTTTGGTCTATTTTTCTTCAACATTTGTTCAAAATCGCAAAATTGGCAAGGTCATCTAATAGGTTTAATGAAGCTGGTAGTAGTAATCAGTAATGCGTAATCCATATTTAGGAATTCAGCACCCTTGTACAGTAATTCGTGGCAACGATCTAGGGCAAGCAAACAAGGAAGAACATATAGGAAGTCACAGAAGCTGATTTGACCAACTGCAGTGCATTAGGAATTAACATTTTGGTGATTCAGAAACCTTAATAACATTTATATCATCAAAAACTCAAATCATATTTTCACGTTGGGCTGATGGTAGTTACCTATTTTAAAACTAGAATTGAGACTCTAGATCATTAAATGAAGTACAAAGGGAGAATTAAATGTAATCAGACCTTATCAATGTGATCATGGCCAGTCTCTCCGGAAAATAGGACTTTCCCAGTACCAGAGTCATCATGCTTGTTATCATATCCTGACTGCAAACCTCTCTCCCTAAGTTCCCTTTGCTGCTCAAATTCTCTGCAAGCAAATGCACCTTCTGTCACTTGCTCATAAGAAAAATCATATGGCTTAGATGTTAAGATGTGCTACCTGAATCCTGTTTTAGAGGTTAGCAACTGAACTGTGACCTGGAGATATAACATGCAATTAAACAACAAATTAAACAGAAGTGACAAAAACAGATAACAAAATACATATAAATGAGTAACTATAAATTCAGAACTGACATTGACAGAGAAAAGTAAACATTAAATAGAATTGTGAAGGGCAAGGATTAACTGGTAGCTCAGATATCATACATTCGTGCTGATATAATATTATCCTAATCCTAGAAAATATTATATAACTGCAGCTGCATGAGCGACCTTGGTTTTGTCTAAGAGTAGTTCTGGAATTCGAGAAGATGGGAAACGGTGAAAACAAAAAAGGATGTCACTGCAACTACACAAAATTAAGAGTAATTATTAATTCAGGTATTAAACATGCCAATTGTGAATAACTTTCTTACATCAGCCAAGAACAATTTGTTGTAGCACATCATTATGACTTAAAACACAGCATTTAAACATATGTTGAAGGTGGTCAAGTAGAAGTGCCAGGAATAGCAATATTTGCCTCACATGTAATATTGTTCCCGCATTGCATCCTTGAAGAGGCAAAGCAACAGCAGAAGGCTTTGATGCTTCAGCATAATCAGCAAGATTAATTGTTGCCTCGCCCAGGATACTAGACCGTGAAGAACCCTGAGAGTATTATCAGATTCAATGAGAAAACAATTAAAAGCATCAAAGAGGAAAATTAATCCACTCAGATAGTACAAAAAGACAAGTTTAAATTTCTTTAAATTAGCTGTCGGAAAAGTTAACCAGGAATTCAAGTATAAGCTATCTAGAAACTCTATTTTTTTCCTCATTTTTGTTGATAAAGTAAAGCAATGTAGAAGGCTAGAAGCTAACAAAAAAAACAAAATTCTACCATGGCAACCACAAGTTTGTACAGCTTCTCATCAAATTGTTTGCTTTTGACATCTTGAAGAAGCCTTGTCGTTTCATAAATTGGATCACCCCATTTGCATGTTCCATTTCTTACAGCGGCTTTGGTCGTCTTTGCAATTGTTTTTCCGGAGTCAGCAGAGATAAAAGATATGAATAACTTGTCCCATCCAGATTGTGGTATCTGTAACACCAAAAAGGCGAGTTTTAGTCAATGCTTCTCCATGGTAATGTATACTGGAGATTGGCTACTTCTGGTTTTAACCAAATCCATCATCAAAAGTACAACAAAGCACAGTGAACTTTGCATCAACTAATTGGTTTTCCACAAATGGTTACAATTTTCTTTATACGTGTTAAACAAAAAATATTTTTCTAGTATATGCTTTTGTACCGTCAACTGGGTAACTAATACTTCACTGAAAAGGTAATGATTGGGAGGACTTTGAAAATTCTGCATTAGCACAAGATTAGGCCAAAGTTATACATAGTATAGAATACCAGAGCAATCATGTTATTGTTGCTATAATCCTAAGAAATTGGCAAAAGCCAAGGAGTTACATGTTGCATGATATATCTCTATCTTGTATTTAGGCATTATTGACCTTTGATTTCATATTGTCTTTAGCAAGCATTTAACCGCCTGAAGGACTAAAAGCAAATCACTTCTCAGCTACTGAAACAATGATCGCATTCTATACAAAGGTGCATCTGGCCACGAGAAATTACTAAGTTTTGAAAAGAAAAAAAAGTGTTCAATCTTACGTGAGTAGCATTAAATTGAAGCCGAAAGACCACTTTCACTTTATTCTTTTCAAGCTTCCACTTAGTGCTCCTCGACATTGTTGCATATCCAATCTAGCATCAGCTACAAACCATGATTTCCCCTCAGATCCAGGCAATATCAATCTCAGTTTCACTGAACAATTCATGAGAAGAAGTAGGGATGTCAGAAACGAAAACAAAATCAATAATTCACCGAAAGAAGATAAAAGAATTATTCATAATCCAATTACCCCGTGAAATGGCTTCTGAACATATGATAGTCCTGATTATAAACTAAATATTACAGTCTAGCTTCTACTCCCATAATTTCTATTGGAATCCAGAAGCCATGACATTTGAAAAACTCAACATAAGTTCTCACATTAAACCAAGCTACCTACTTAAAGCCACAAATTACACATTCATACTACAAAGTACAAACAAGTAAAGCATATTAAAGGCAACTAAGTCAAAAGCATGTGAACATTTCCCGTTATCGCACAGTTCAGGCATGGCCTACGGGGAGGTAAAATTTTAGGCAGGGAAGAAGCTAGAGTTAAAATTTAGACTGAGAATGCGCTAATCATCTTAATTATAACAGGTTTATAATATAATTAACTATAAGACACTAGCATTGATCCAAACAGGCAGTCAATTAAAAACTAAAGAAGTCTCAACTTAAGAAGAAATTCCAAAAAAATAAAAAACCGGATCTTGAAATTTGCAAGTGGAATGCATAAAGGCCAAGTACAGTAAGCTCAAGATTGAGCTAAACCCAAAAATACCTATTCCAGTTTTGCAGAGTGACTTAAAGATCCAGCAAGATTCTTCTGATCCACACCCCTAAATTCAAACAATGTGAATTCAAAAACCTAACTTTAAACCCCACAAAATGCAACCAAGATATTCCTGGACCCAGGAACAAAAAAAACCTTAAAAATTCCCAAAGTAAAAAAGATGAGATCTTTTTCAACAAGAAAAGCAAGAATGAGAAATGGGAATCTATTAGGAAACCTATATTTACAGTACACCCCCAAAAGTTCAAGAAAACAGTAAAGTATTAATACTACACAACTGTTGTTGTTTTTTTCCTCAAATAGTGAGAAAAAGAATTTTATTTTTGTTAGTAGATTTCACTGCAGAAACAAACACTTCACAGTTACAGCAGAGAAACCACACGTCACTTCATGAACAGTAATATTTCAATATTCAAAAGCTCAAACATCACATTCAACAAAATAAAAAAATAAAAAAAGAATCTTGAAAAAACAATGGTGTTAGATAAGTGTCAAAAGGAGCTAAAGAATTGTGCGTTACCTAATTTTAAGATCTGGGGGAGCTTAAAATGCAAGGAAAAAAGCACCTTGAGAATCTTTAGAAAGAAGAGAAGGAGGTGGCAGAAAAGACATTGGCTGTTGCGTAAAATAGCAGTAAAATATAGGGGTTAAAATTTGAAATATAATGAAAATGAGGGGGTTTAAGATTAAAGAAAGAGATATCCCGCCAAAGTCTGTAATTTTCAGTAATTAATTTTGGATTTATTTATCTAATTATAGAGTATTCAGAGGGTACTCTCTTTATTATCTTAATATGAAAAACTAAGGTATGTTAAAGTACTAATTTACCCTTCGTTGACCTTTCCGTCAGCACCATCTCTCTGGCACTTTTTTTCTTTTTCTTTTTCTTTTCCTTTTTCTTTTCTTTTTCAGTCTGGCACTAATTGGAGTAGACAGAGAAAAAAAAACAAAAAAGAAAGAGACTTCAACATTGACCGGTCATCATCATATATTTTTATTCACTTTCCATTTATATATTTTAAAATCAGCCTAAGCTAGACTATAATAATTTTATGTGCAATTCAAATTCAAATTAAAAGGAAAGAAATTTTTGTTAAGTTCTCTTAAACTAGCTTAGATTATTTGTGATGAATCTTTTCCATTAAATTAAAACTCATTGAAATTGAGAATTAACAGATTAAAAATTGTTTTCAAGTTTTAGTAAATGAAAAAACGTGTAAGCTATATCTGGCTTACAAATACTATATGGTTATTTTTATCCAATTTCACAGCAACGTGATTTAGTTATTGTAATTTCATTTATAGAAATTACCAAATGTAGTGATGTATTTACTACTTTTATCTACATTCCCTTTGAAAAAATGTCTTTATTTTCATGATCTTATTCTTAAGAGTTGGTTTCATAGATCATATTCCTTTAATGCAAACTCGATTTTGAAGCGTCTTCGCATAGAAAAATATCTAGCAATAATAGGATAGCTAAAACTATCTCGGAATCCCCTTCCCCTCCCCTCCCCCCCAAACCGTATTTTCCTCAATTATGAAACTTGTATTTTTTATTTAATTCTTTGCAATCATATTTTTGTGAATAAATGAGGCTAATAACGTTTCTTTTTGAGATAGTGGTGAACGGTTCAACTCGGATATTTTTAAGGGTGAATTTAGAATTTTTATTTGATGAGTTTAATATTTAGGTTCTTGCAAATTAAAGTCATTACATTTTTTAAATTGTGGGTTCAGAATCTAATATTTATCAAAATTATCATGATTTAAATATATATTTATATACTCTGTGTCGAAAACTCTGGATTTGGATAAACCCAATACTTATCTTCTACATCTATCACAGACTCTTTTACTTAGTATTTATTATCTCTTATCAACACATATATCTGGGTTGTCCGCTAAAATTTAGGCGGATAGGAAGAAATCACTTGAGATCTCATTGTTCTCCTCCCACTTTATTGATGATCAAGTCACACCGAGAAGCTAATTAATAACTTAGGTGATGATGTTCAAACTATATGCTTTCAAAGTTGGAGTTGATTAACAATAGATATAATGCATTTTGCTATTGGAAATATCGAAATTGGAGATTTTTTTTTTTTTTTTTAAATTATGAAGTACAATTGGCACTATTAAAAGTTTTTGACATTATAGTAAAAAATCTCAAGAGCAGCTCCAGTGCTTTAAAATAAAATTGGTGGTAAGAGAAAGAAGCATAGTTAAAAACTCAATAGAGATCTATGTAATTACAACCTACTCATACGTACTTACCCTCACCCACTTCACCAGCTAGCAGGAGTGTAATAATCATTATTCTAACCAGAAATTTGTTAAGAAATTATTATAAAGTTTTGAAAGTGTTAGCTTAAATGTATTGCACCTTTTGTTAGTGATCCACGTTGGTTGCAGGCATGATTTGTAGTTTTTTATATATATAATTTTGTAGAAGATCCTATCCGTTTCTTTTTCCTTTCTTTTTTTTTCGTTTGGTAAATAGGGGAGTTGAGGACGAAAAGATATGACAAATTTGGGAAGTGAGAAAGTCTAAACTTACAACTGTGTCGGTCCTGCCAATTAAATTTTATCTCTCAATATATGGAGTTAATAAATTATTTTAATACTTCCATGTAGATTAAACTATTTTTTCTCGAACAATAACTCACACGACACTATTTATAATTTTAACCCGCGTTGGTTCTTGTGATCAGTTTCTTACAAAATAAGACTATGTAATGAGTTTGTTTTCATAGTCCGAAACTTTCTTCTACGTAATTATATGGAAGCTTAAATTGTCAGTTGTTATATGTCAACTTAACCTAATAAAAAATATTTTTCACAATTACGGATGCACAACCAATATTGGTCTCGTTTTCTTTTATAGTTGAAGAAATTAAAAATGAAGAGTAGAACTTAGAAAAAACATAATTATAAACAGTCGTGGGCACCTCCATTAAATATACTTTAGTGGAAAACAATGTATAGTTGCACATGGGGGGAAGAGGATGTAAAGGAGTGACAAGATTTTCCAGATTTCTCTCATAGCCATAGTGACTCATGCTCTTCAATCATAACTTTACATGTTTTTCTCTCAACACAATCACGTGAACCCCAACTTGCCTTTTGGTGTGAGAGGGTTAATTAGCCCAACAATATATTATATATAGGGGCCTTACCTTAAAGGGCACACCTTTACCACACTGAGGACCACGTACACCATTCTTTTAGAAATAGCAACACTACTTTAGTTTATCAAATTGTCAAAGAATGTGGTTTAATACATATGTGCCTGTTTGGGTATACTACCCAAAGTTCAGATTTGATAGGATCGGACTTTTAAATTGAGTTTACTTGAAAGGGTACTTGGAGTTGTTTTATGGATATTCATGATACCTGTGTTAATTAGCTTGCATATACATTATTTTTTATGTATTATAGTACTATATTAATTTGAATAAAGCGTTGACATGCATGCAAGTTTTCTCTAAAAATATACTTACAGAGTAAATGAATTTACTACATTATAAATTAGCAAAACCCTGATTAGCATGAAACTTATATCAAAGACTAAATTTAAACTACATTGAACTAGATCTACATCAATTTCAAACTGGATCACAAACACACTAAAATTAGATCCAGTATAGATTTCAAAGTTCTCACACTAAAATTAGATCCAATATACACTTGAAATGCATGATAAATGTGACAATTCATAAATAGTATACTGCACTTTATACAAAGTGGCAACGGTAAAAAGAAATAAGAGCGGAGAATGGAGCAACGGCAGTTATCCTAACTAGGGTACGGACTGCATAATATAAATGTCGCGCTGTTGGCAAAAAGGATTTCTATTCGATTCTTAAGGGTTACATACTATATGTATATATAACAATGTACAACACATACAAAACAAATTAAAACTTGCTTCACGTCATAAGGGCACCCAGCATACTAGATGCTAAGTAATTATGCTTTATCGCGAATGATTGATTGTCTTGTTTTCTACTCCATCTATTCTAATTTATGTAACAATGTAACATTCATTTTTATTGTGCTTAAAAAAGAATGACAGTTTTTTATATTTGGAAACAATTCAACTTAAACTTCACATGAAGAAGTCTTATTATACTCTTAATGAAAAACTTTTATAGTCACATAATTAAATAATTATTTATGGCTTATTTTAGACCATAATGTCACGTCCTTAATCTTGAACTAAGCACACGTCCGGCGCTTGACAACTTGTTCACGATCCTGCTATGCCAAGTCAGCCTAAAATACTACACTCAAGATCGCTAAGGGAATGTTAGATAAGAAAGACTAGAGAAATTTGCCAAATGAAGCTTTTTATTGTAAAGAACTTGAAAGTAACCCTTCTCTAGAATTTTCTACCACTACAAGAAAAACGGCCTTTAAGGAAGGGAAATCTGGTCCCTAAAAGCCCAAATCCTGTTTTTTGAAAAGCATAATCCAAAAACTTTTGCACTCCGATTAAGTAGGCTTCATCGAGCCGATTATCAACAAGTTACATCCATTGCTTACTAGGTGCCATAACCTTAGAGAGTAAATAAAAATTACATTAAAAAAAGATAAAAGATAAGAAAAATACTACGATGCACACAACTTGTTACGATCAGATGCACACAACTGGTTCAACTCTAAAGTCGCACTTTCTAGTGGACTGGGCTCCTTTATTTTCAGTTAATACATTGTAATATATAATCAGATGGCACTAATCTAGATAAAAGATTATAAATTAACTTGTAATTAAGGATGTTGCTTCCTAAAACATTCAAGCATGGTTCCTTCTAGCATGCTACGAGATCGAAGTAAGCACTTACACCAAAGAAAAGTGTAAAATATATACTTTACGACACAACATCATCCAAAATAGTCGCGCGCGACTAAAAGACTGCTTCTTGCTAGTTAGTGTGAGCTCATGAATTTTCCTAAGTTCTTAACATGTATCATGATTCGATCCCTTTAGCCTTTATTAATTATGTTGTATTACTTGTGGCTAGATTCAGGACATTTGGAGACTGATTCGAGGGGAAAAGGCATTGCAGAGTAGAATATTTGCGCGCTTTGAGGTAAGTAACAGTCTTAAATCTGGTTTTGAGAGTATGAAATCCCGAGGATTGGTATGATGTGAGTGTTTGGAGGTGACGCACATGCTAGGTGACGGGCGTGTGAGCGTGCACCGTGAGGTATTGTGACCTGGTACGTCCCGTGAGACTGTAAAGTCGAATATCCATTGTTATTACTTGTTTTTCCTTGTCTTTGAGCAATTGACTGACTTTTATGTTAAAAACCATGCTTAGGCCATATGTTATCACTGTTGGGACCCGCAACGGTCGTATACTTGTTGAATTGACTGCTAATTGTTGTCTTGTAATCAGTCACAGTCTTACTTATGTATCTGTTCCCTCTTATTTCTTGTTGAAACTTATTGTATTCTCTCTTTGGGCTAATTATTATGAAATTCTGTGAGCCCGAGGGATTGGAGAGGTTAGTGACAGAGATAGGGCCTGAGTGCCGATCTGCGAGCTACGAGCTGCGAGCTGCGAGCTGTGAGGTATATTGGATCGGGTTGCACGCCGCAACAATATTGGATCGGGTTGCACGTCGCAATAAGCCTTCGAGATATATATATTATTGGATATATATATAGGATCGGGTTGCACGCCGCAACAATATTGGATCGGGTTGCACGCTGCAACAAGCCTTCGGGCTATATATATATTGGATCGGGTTGCACGCCACAACAATATTGGATCGGGCTGCACACCATAGCAGTATAGCGCTTGGGATGGAGAAGCCCTCCGGAGTCTATACACCCCAGTGAGTGCAGGTACCTATTGAGAGTGTGTATTGAGGGCTGAGAGCCGAGAGTATGAGCTTATGAGATGAGTTGAGTGACTGCTGCCTTGAGAGGCTGTACTTGTTTTTATTTATTGTTACACTTGGTTGATGTCCGATGTTGTTGTGAAATTATGGAAGATTCATATCTGTTTTATTTGGGCTCGAACTAATTTGACTTATACCACTGGATTTGAAAGCATGTTCAATCTTTACTGAAAACTTTTGATATGAACTGTATTTTTTATGGCTCGTCACTGCTTCTCAGTTCCTTATTTAATTATGTTACTTCCTGAGTTGGTTGTACTCATGATACACTCTGCACTTCATGTGCAGATCCAGGTGTGTACGGTTCTGGCGGTCGCTGAGTTCGTGCGCGAGCTGACTATCGGAGACTTACGAGGTAGCTGCCGGTGTCCGCAGTCCTTGTTTCTCCTTTCTTATTATCTCTTATCTCTTGTATTGGCATTTGGCACAGACTGTAGTAGACTCTGTTTCGAGATTGGTTATTAGATGCTCATGACTTAGTAACACCCTGATGTTGGTCTATTTTTCCGTACTTATGTTTTATTTGGGTTTTACCCCCGTTTTATGAAAAACTCCGGTTATTTTAAATATCTTAAATCATTTTTGTTAAATTCTGAAAGTGTTTTGGAAAGGTTGGCTTGCCTAGTATCACGATAGGCGCCATCACGACGGGTTAGGTTTTGGTTCGTGACAGTTGGTATCAGAGCCTAGGTTACATAGGCCTCACGAGTCATGAGCATGTTTAGTAGAGTCTTGCGGATCGGTACAGAGACGTCTGTACTTATCTTCGAGAGGCTACAGAACCCTTAGGAAACTCCACATTCTTGAATTCTTGTCGTGCGAATCTGTTGATTCTAGTAACTAAAAATCTGTTATTTCATTCTCTCACAGATGGTGAGGACTCGTACTACTGGGCAGGATGGACAACCACCAGTACCACCAGTCAGGGTCGCGAGAGGCCCAGGCCGTGGTAGAGGTCGTGGTAGGGGCAGAGGTGTAGCCCGCACAGCAGCCGGGGCAGTACCTACAGACCCTCCAGTTGCTCTAGATCAGGACCAGGTCCCAGTTGTAGATGTTCCAGCGGGACCAGCTCAGGCACCACCTGTACCTATTGTGATTCCTGGCCTTCAGGAAGTCCTGGATCAGATTCTGACAGTGTGTACTGGCCTTGCTCAAGCGATCTCTATTTCGACAGCCGCAACCACTTCTCAGGCTGGGGGAGGCACTCAGACTCCCACCGCCCGCACACCCGAGGAGGTTGTTCTGGGACTCCAGACACCGGGGGCACCACCAGCCCAGCCGGTTACAGTTGCTCAGGACTCTGTGGTTCCTCCTATGCCTGAAGATGAGCAGCATAGATTGGAGAGGTTTGGGAGATTTCAGCCTCCATTTTTCAGTGGTGCAGAGGATGAGGATGCACAGGGTTTCTTGGATAGGTGTCAGAGGATACTCCGTACAACAGGTATTCTGGAGACCAGTGGGGTCTCGTTCACTACTTTCCAGTTCTCTGGGGATGTATTTAGTTGGTGGGAGGCTTACGAGAGACATAGGCCGGTCGGCGTATAACCCCTTACTTGGCAGCAGTTCTCCGTTATCTTTTTGGAGAAGTTTGTGCCTTAGTCCCGCAGAGAGAAGCTGTGCAAACATTTTGAGCAGCTTCGTTAGGGTGATATGTATGTGATGTAGTATGAGATGCGATTCTCGGGGTTGGCTCGTCATGCTATCTGGTTGGTTCCCACAGGCAGGGAGAGGATAAAAAGGTTTATAGATGGCCTAACTTTTTAGCTGCGGTTGCATATGACCAGAGAGAGAGTGTCTGGTGCTACTTTTGATGAGGTTGTCGACATTGATCGGCAGATTGAGATAGTTCTCGGTTAGGAGAGGGTTGAGAGGGAGGCCAAGAGGCCTTGTGGACAGGGTGGATTTAGAGGTACTCCTTCTGGGGTCAGTTCCAGCACGGTAGAGGCCGTCCATTCAGACATGCTCAGACAGCTCGCCCAGTTCACCGTGGTGCATCATCTGGCCATGGTTCTCACAGTTATCAGTAGGGCCGTTCATCTCTTGGTGCCCTTCCAGCGCAGAGTTCTTCTCGTGCTCCATCGGGTTAGGGTTCGTCTATGTCGGGTCCTTCTACTAGTTATCCCGGTGCTCGGGGCTCCCTTCAGTCCCCAACACCAGCACCGGGGTGTTGCTATGAGTGTGGGAAGTTTGGTCACATGAGGAGAGAGTGTACCCGTATAGTGGGAGGTCCCGCTTCGCAGAGGAGCCAGTCTATGTCATCAGCATCAGTTCCTCCACCACCTGCCCAGTCAGCTAGGGGTCGCTCGAGAGGGGGAGGCAGATCAGGGGGTGGCCAGGCCCGTTTCTATGCCCTCCCTGCCATACCAGATGCTATTGCTTCAGATGCTGTGATTACATGTATTGTCTCAGTTTGTCACAGAGATGACTCTGTATTATTTGACCCTAGTTCCACTTATTCATATGTTTCCTCGTATTTCGCTCATTTTCTGGATATGCCCCGTGAGTCTTTAGTTTCATCTGTTCATGTATCTACTCCTGTGGGCGATACTATTGTTGTGGACCACGTATATAGATCATGTGTGGTGACTATTGGGGGTCTGGAGACCCGAGTAGACCTTTTGCTGCTCAATATGGTTGACTTCGATGTGATATTGGGTATGGATTGGTTGTCTCCATGCCATGCCGTTATAGATTGTCATGCTAAGACGGTGATGTTGGCGATGCCAGATTTGCCGAGGGTTGAGTGAATCGGTTCTATAGACTATGTACCTAGTACGGTGATCTCATATTTGAAGGCTCAGCGGATGGTTGAGAAGGGTTTTCTATCCTATTTGGCTTTTGTGAGGGATGTTAGTGCAGAGACTCCTGCCATTGATTCTATTCCGGTGGTACGTGACTTTCCGGATGTGTTTCGTGCAGACCTGCCGGGCATGCCGCCTGATAGGAATATTGACTTTGGTATTGATTTGGTGCCGGGCACTCAGCCCATTTCTATTCCACCGCATCGTATGGCACCGGCGGAGTTGAAAGAACAGCTTCAGGAACTCCTTGATAAGGGGTTTATTCAGCCTAGTATGTCACCTTGGGGTGCACCGATGCTATTTTGAAGAAGAAAGATGGTTCTATGAGGATGTGCATTGATTACAAGCAGTTGAACAAGGTCACAGTCAAGAACAAGTATCCTTTGCCTCGTATTGATGATCTATTTGACCAGCTCTATGGAGCGAGGGTGTTCTCCAAGATTGATTTGCAGTCCGGCTATCACCAGCTGAAGATTCGGGATTCGAATATTCTTAAGACAACTTTCAGGACCCGATATGACCATTATGAGTTCTTAGTGATATCTTTTGGGCTGACCAATGCCCCGCAACATTCATGCATTTGATGAATAGTGTATTCCAGCCCTATTTGGACTCATTCGTTATTGTATTCATTGATGACATCCTGGTGTAATCTCGTAGCCAGGAGGAGCATGCTCAGCATTTGAGGATTGTATTGCAGATATTGAGGGAGGATAATCTTTATGAAAAGTTCTCCAAGTGTGAGTTTTTTCTCGGTTCAGTAGCATTCTTGGGATGCGTGGTGTTCAGTGAGGGTATTCAGGTGGATCCGAAGAAGATAGAGGCGATGCAGAGTTGGCCTAGACCATCCTTAGCCACGAAGATTAGGAGCTTTCTTAGTTTGGCGGGCTATTATCGTCGCTTTGTGGAGGGATTTTCATCTATTGCATCACCCTTGACCAAATTGACCCAAAAGGGTGCTCCATTCAGGTGGTCGGATGAGTGTGAGGAGAGATTTCAGAAGCTCAAGACTGCCTTGACCACAACTCCAGTGTTAGTTCTGCCATCAGCTTTAGGTTCTTACACCATGTATTGTGATGCCTCGAGGATAGGTATTGGATGTGTTCTGATGCAGGAGGGTAGGGTGATTGCCTATGCCTCGCGCCAATTGAAGACTCATGAGAAGAACTATCCTGTACATGATCTTGAGTTAGCGACTATTGTTCATACCTTGAAGATTTGGTGGCACTATCTGTACGTGGTTCATTATGAGATCTACACTGATCACCGGAGTTTGCAGCATCTGTTAAAGCAGAAGGATCTTAACTTGCGTCAGCGGAGGTGGCTGGAGCTTTTCAAGGACTATGATATCACCATTCTGTACCATCCCGGGAAGGTCAATATAGTGGCCGATGCCTTGAGTCGCCGGGCGAAGAGTTTGGGGTGTTTAGCGTATCTTCCAGCAGTAGAGAGACCCTTGGCATTGGATGTCCAGGCCTTAGCTAGCCAGCTTGTCAGATTGGATATTTTGGAGCCGAGTCGGGTATTGGCTTGTATGGTCTCTAGGTCTTCTCTTTATGATCGTGTCAGGGAGCGTCAGTATGATGACCCCCATCTGCTCGTCCTCCAGGACATGGTTCGGTGAGGTGATGCTAGAGATGTGACTACTGGTGATGATGGCATGTTGAGAATGCAGGGCCGGATATGTGTGCCCAATGTGGATGGCCTTCGAGAGTTGATTCTTGAGGAGGCCCACATCTCACGGTATTCCATTCATCCGGGTTCCACGAAGATGTACCAGGATTTGAGACAACACTATTAGTGGAGGAGGATGAAGAAGGATATAGTTGGGTTTGTGGCTCGGTATCTCAACTGTCAGCAGGTTAAGTATGAGCATCAGAGACCGGGTGGCTTGCTTCAGAGGTTATAGATCCCAAAGTGGAAGTGGGAGCGGATCACCATAGATTTCGTAGTTGGGCTCCCACAGACTTCGAGGAAGTTCGATGCTATTTGGGTTATTGTGGATCGGCTGACCAAGTCCGCGCACTTCATTCCAGTTGGTACCACTTACTCTTCAGAGCGGTTGGCTGAGATTTACATCTGAGAGATTATTCGTCTGCATGGTGTCCCACTTTCTATCATTTCAGATAGGGGCACTCAGTTTACATCGCAGTTTTGGAGGGCCATGCAGCGAGAGTTGGGTACTCAGGTTGAGTTGAGCACATCCTTTCACCCTCAGATGGACGGACAGTCCGAGCACACTATCCAGATATTAGAGGACATGTTACGCGCTTGTGTCATTGACTTTGGGGATTCATGGGACCATTTTCTGCTACTCGCGGAGTTTGCATATAACAATAGTTATCAGTCGAGCACTCAGATGGCTCCGTACGAGGCTTTATATGGGAGGAGGTGTAGATCTCCAGTAGGATGGTTTGAGCCTGGTGATGCTAGGATCTTGGGTACAGACTTGGTCCATGATGCATTAGACAAGGTGAAATTGATTCAGAAGCGACTTCGCATGGCGCAGTCTAGGCAGAAGAGCTATGCTGACAAGAAGGTCCGTGATGTGTCTTTCATGGTCGGGGAGAAAGTTCTGCTGAAGGTATTACCTATGAAGGGTGTTATTAGGTTTGGGAAGAGGGGCAAGTTGAGCTCTCGGTTCATTGGGCCTTTTGAGGTACTTCGGAGGATCGGGGAGGTGGCTTACAAGCTTGCCTTGCCACCTAGCTTGTCGAGTGTGCATCCAGTATATCATGTTTCTATGCTATGGAAGTACATCGGCGATCCGTCCTATGTTTTGGATTACAGCACGGTTTAGTTGGAAGGTGATATGACATATGACGTGGAGTCGGTGGCTATTTTGGAGCGGCAGGTTCGGAAGTTGAGGTCAAAGGATATAACTTCAGTGAAAGTGCAATGGAGAGGTCAGCCCGTGGAGGAGGCTACTTGGGAGACCGAGCGGGAGATGCGGAGAAGATACCCACACCTATTTGAGACTTCAGGTATGTTTCTAGACTCGTTCGAGGACGAACGTTTGTTTAAGAGAGGGAGGATGTAACGACGCGACCGGTCGTTTCGAGAGTGTTAGCCCCGTTTCCCCCATTTCTGCTTCTTTTTGTGATCTTCAACTATATTATGATATTTCGAGTTAGTTGGTTCGGGTCCGGAGTGGTTTCGGAGTGAATTGAGACACTTAGTCTCTTTATTATAAGCTTAAGTTGGAAAAGTCAATCGGATATTGACTTATGTGTAAACAATCTCGGATTTGAATTTTGATGGTTCTGTTAGCCCCATTAGGTGATTTTGGACTTAGGAGTGTGTCCGGAATATAATTTGGAGGTTCGTAGTGGAATTAGGCTTGAATTGACAAAAATTGAAAATTTGGCGATTTTGGTCGGTAGTGAAAAATTTGATATCGGGGTCGGAATGGATTTCCGAAAGTTGGAGTAGGTTCGTAGTATCATTTGTGACGTGTGTTTAAAATTTGAGGTCATTCGGACATGGTTTGATAGATTTTGGCGTCGTTTGCGGAATTTGGATGTTTAGAAGTTCTTAGGCTTGAATTCGAGGGTAATTTGGTGTTTTGAGTGATTCGAAGGTTCGACTAATTTCGTATGATGTTATGGGACGTGTTGGTATGTTTGGTCGAGGTCCCGAGGGCCTCGGGGGGATTCCAGGTGGTTAATGGAAGGTTTGAAACTTGGAAAATACAGCTGAAGCTGCTGGTTCTGGCATCTTCCGCACCTGCGGAGTGGGACCCGCAGGTGCGAGCCCGCAGGAGCGACTGAGGAGCCGCAGATGCGGCCATGGAGGACCTGGGTAGGAGCCGCAGGTGCGAAGGTATTCCCGCACCTGCGAGAGTCGCAGATGCGGGCAGGCATGTGCAAGTGCGATAGGGAATCCGCAGGGGCGAGGTAGTTTCCGCACCTGCGATGATCGCAGATGTGGTCGAGAGTCGCAGAAGCGGTCCATGGGTTTTAAGTGACTTTCCACAAAAGCGGAGCTTGGTCCATAGATGCGGCGTCACAGAAGCGACAAAAGGGACCGCACGTGCGGTTTCACTGGGCAGAATGTATAAATAGAGGACTTCGAGATTTTTCCTCATTTCCACAATTTTGAACTCGAACTTTGGAGCTTTTGAGGTGATTTTTGAAGGAAATTCAAGGCTATTCACTGAGGTAAGTTCCTTGAGCCTAATTATCCTTAGCTATGGTATTTTTCCGTTGATTTCATCATCTAATTAGAGATTTGAACTAGAAGTTTGGGGGATTTAGGGCTTGAGAGTGGATTTTTGGGGATTTGAGTGACCAAATGAGGTCGGATTTTGATAAATTTGGTATGGTTAGACTCGTGAGTGAATGTGCTTTCAGATTTTATGACTTTTGTCAGATTTCGAGACATGGGCCCGGAGCCGGGTTTGAGCCGATTTTGGATTTTGGCTCTAATTTAGTAGTGTTCTTGTGGAATTGATCCCTTTAGCCTTTATTGATTGTGTTGTATTACTTGTGGCTAGATTCAAGACATTTGGAGACTGATTCGAGGGGCAAAGGCATTGCGGAGTCAAATATTTGCGCGGTTTGAGGTAAGTAACAGTCTTAAATCTGGTTTTGAGGGTATGAAACCCCGAGGATTGGTATGATATGAGTGTTTGGAGGTGACACACATGCTAGGTGACCGGCGTGTGGGCGTGCACCATGAGGGATTGTGACCTGGTCCGTCTCGTTAGACTGTAAAGTCGAATAACCATTGTTATTACTTATTTTTCCTTGTTTTTGAGCAATTGACTACCTTTCATGTTAGAAACCATGCTTAGTCCATATGTTATCACTGTTGGGACCTGCACGGTCTTATACTTTTTAAATTGACTGCTAATTATTTTCTTGTACTCAGTTACAATCTTACTTGTGTGTTATATCTCATTTTCCTCTCATTTCTTGTTGAAACTTGTTGTATTCTCTGTTTGGGCTAATTATTATGAAATTCTGTGAGCCCGAGGGGCTGAAGAGGTTAGTGACTGAGATAGGGCCTGAGTGCCGAGCTGCGAGCTGTGAGGTATATTGGATCGGGTTGCACGCCGTAATAATATTGGATCAGGTTGCACGCCGCAACAATATTGGATCGGGTTGCACGCTGCAACAAGCCTTCGGGCTATATATATATTGGATCTAGTTGCACGCCGCAACAATATTGGATCGGGTTGCACGCCGCAATAATATTGGATCGGGTTGCACGCCGCAACAATATTGGATCGGGCTGCACGCCGCAACAATATAGCGCTTGGGCTGAAGGAGCCTCTTCGGAGTCTGTACACCCTCAGTGAGCGCAGGCACCTATTGAGAGTGTGTATTGAGGGCTGAGAGCCGAGAGTATGAGCTTATGAGATGAGTTGAGTGACTGCTGCCTTAAGAGGTTGTACTTGCTTTTATTTATTGTTGCACTTGGTTGCTGTCCGATGTTGTGAAATTCTGGAAGATTCATATCTGTTTTACTTGGGCTCGAATTGATCTGACTTATACCACTGGATTTGAAAGCATGTTCACTCTTTACTAAATTTGATATGAACTGTATTTTTTTATAGCTCGTCACTGCTTCTCAGTTCCTTAGTTAATTATGTTACTTCCTGAGTTGATTGTACTCATGATACACCCTGTACTTCATGTGCAGATCCAGGTGTGTACGGTTCTGGCGGTCGCTGAGTTCGTGTGTGGGCTGACTATCGGAGACTTACGAGGTAGCTGCCGGCGTCCGCAGTCCTTGTTTCTCCTTTCTTATTATCTTTTCTCTCTTGTATTGGCATTTGGCACAGATTGTAGTAGACTCTGTTTCGAGATTGGTTATTAGATGCTCATGACTTAGTGACACCCCGATGTCGGGCTATTTTTCCGCACTTATATTTTATTTGGGTTTTACCCCCGTTTTTATGAAAAACTCCGGTTATTTTAAATGTCTTAAATTATTTCTGTTAAATTCTGAAAGTGTTTTGGAAAGGTCGGCTTGCCTAGTATCATGATAGGTGCCATCACGACGGGTTAGGTTTTGGGTCGTGACATTATGTTGTTAAAAAGATGACTTCCGGAACTATAATACAAACAAATATTAGGTCCAGATTCTTCGTAGATTTATACAGATATGCATTTGAATTGAGTTATAAATTTCAGGTATTCTGCTTTTTACAGCTTTGCGCGTCCTGACTAAAAAAATCATATCTCTCTGCAGACGCGTTTAAACCATGATCCGCTTATGCCGTTGTAAAGATGACCTCTGGAGCTACAATGCATAAAAAATCCAGGTCTATGTTCTTTGTAAATTTATACATATATTCTTTTGAACTTAGTGATGAATTTCTGTCATTTTGCTTTTTACAGCTTTGCACGCTCTAACTAAAAATATTTTATCTCTCTATAGGTACATCGAAATCACAATCCGCTTCTGCCGTTGGAAAGATGACTTCTAGAACTATAATATATATAAAATATTAGGTCAAGAATCTTCATAGATTTATACAGTTATGCTTTTGAACTCAGTTATAAATTTTAGGTATTTTATTTTTCACAGCTTTGCGCGTCCTAGCTAAAAAATCATATCTCTCTGTATATACGTTGAAAACACGATCCGCTTGTGCCATTGGAGATGACTTCTGGAGATATAATATGTATAAAATTCAGGTCCAGATACTTTGTAAATTTATATAAATATTCTTTTTAACTTAATTATGAATTTCTGTCATTTTGCTTTTTACAACTTTGCACTCTTTGACTAAAAATATTTTATTTCTCTATAGTCACATTGAAATTACGATCCGCTTGTGCCGTTGGAAAGATAACTTCTGGAACTACAATATATATAAATATCAGGTTCAGATTCTTTGTAACTGTATTCATATATTCTTTTTAAGTCAGTTCTTAATTTCTATCATTTATGGTTCTATTCCTTTTCGTCTTATGAGTAGTTATGAAACTATTGTAATTGGTCGCACAATGACCTGCTGAATTTACTATTGACATTTCTTTTTGATTCGTAAGAGCTGATAAGGTAATTTCAAGCGATCAATCTTCTATCATAGTGAACCTGGTGCTGAGAATTCGATTTAGCCATTGGTTCTGTTCTGTAAATTATGGAGTTTTGTGGACATACTCTTCCATTAATCTCTCTTATTGGACTGTGTTGGTTATATTTGAGAGATTATGTACATAATGGTTCAATGGTTTTGTTTCAGTATCTATTATCAAATTGCGATTGAGTGACGTATGTGGTTTAACTATTGTTATCATTAATTTTCATTGTTGAAGATTTTGATTCCTAGAACAAAGATACGGAAGCTAACGGTGCTTCATGTCAATAGTTTCATGAAAATTAGATAAGATGCTGAAATTTTTGAGCCAATGTCAAAGAAAAAGCCGGACAGGTGCAGCACAAGTCGGGCACACACATGACAAGTCGAACATGCGTAGGACAATATGGACATGCACAAGACAAGTCCGACAAGCGCATGACAGGTTGAAAATTCAAAAATTGTCTGTGTATCAATGAGCTTGAAATAGATTAATTTCAGATTTCTGAATTGATTGCTTGAATTACAAATATTTTTTGTCGATAGTACTACATTTACCAAACTAAGATGTAACACATGAATCTTTGATTGTTATTTTGTGGGAGTGAACTAATTAATGGGTTACTTGATTGATCAGATTAATGTCTTACAATAAAAAATGACCAATCATCTAAGGTTGCATTTTCTTACAAATATTTTCCTCACTAGCTATTTTTTAATGGATAAGCGTGTTTCTTCATGACTTGAATGTAGGAATATCCAAGGTATTTATATTTTCATAAAATAATACCATTTGCACCTTTGTGTCTATCATATTTTTCAAATAACATTTTCCTATAAAAGTTATATTTAATATTTTTCGCGCAACTCGCAAATACTAGTACTAGTGAAATTGTTAAAATGCAGTCACTGTAACGTTTGAACAAAAATGGAAATGATACACAAAAGATGTTTCATCACTATTATTGTATATTCCTTCACTATGTAATAAAACGAGAAATGGAAGTTGAGAGTTAGTGTATAAATTTTTTGGCAAAGGGCCAAATATACCCAACCCTTCTACTTTCGAAAATGGTCTAAAAATACTCCTCGTTATACTATTGGGTTATCTATACTCCTGCAGTCATACTTTGGGTTCAGATATACTCCTCATTTAAACGGAGGGACATGTGTCATCGTCCTGTTGGTCAATTCTAAATATCTCTTAATTAATTAAAAAGATCCATTACCCAAACCCGAAAAATAATATTTTTTTTTGTAAACACTGGAAAAAACTGAAATTATTTTTACTAAAAATTGAAAAAAAAAGCGAAAATATTTTTTTTTCAGTCTTTACAAAAAACCTGAAAAGTATTTTCTAAAACAATGTTTTTGTAAAAACTGAAAAAAGCTGGAAAAAACTGATTTTTTTTTTACTAAAAACTGAAAAAAACGAAAAAATATTTTTTTTTCAGTTTTTACAAAAAAACTGCTTTAAAAAAAACTGAAAAATATTTTCTAAAACAATATATTTGTAAAAACTGAAAAAAAAGTAAAAAGTATTTTTCTAAAGCAATATTTTTGTAAAAACTGAAAAAATAAATATTTTCTTTTTTTTCATTTTTTAGTTAAAAATATTTCAGTTTTTTCCAGTTTTTAATTACTTAAAAAAATTGCTTTTCAGTTTTTTTTTTTTTTCCAGTTTTTACAAAAATATTGTTTTAGAAAATATTTTTCAGTTTTTAAAGGAGTTTTTTTTGTAAAAACTGAAAATATATATTTTTGTTTCTTTCAGTTTTTAGTAAAAAATTTTATAGTTTTTTCCAGTTTTTACAAAAAAAAAAATTATTTTTCGGGTATGGGTAATGAGTCTTTTTAATTAATTAGGAGATATTTAGAATTGACCAACAGGACGATGACACATGTCCCTCTATTTAAATGGGGGGTATATTTGAATTAAAAGTATGATTGCAGGGGTATAAATAACCCAATAGTATAATGAGGAGTATTCTTAGACCATTTTCGAAAGTAGAGGGGCATATTTGGCCCTTTGCCGTAAATCTTTTGGAAGCGAGTTAATTAATTAAAAAATTAACTCAAATAGCCGTCCATCCAATCGCTTAAACTAAAAATAGTCGGTGAAGGTATAATATATGCATAATTTATGTATTATATGTAAATAATTATATATAATTAATATAATATATGTATATCGCTATAAAAAGTAAACAATAAATATAACCGGCTTCGCAAAAGCTCGAGAGTCGAGACGCTGGGAGTATTATAAACTCAAAAATAAAACAAAAATAGACCTAATTCAGCTTATTTTATTCTTTGTTTACTCTTTCTATGAGTAATTAATTTCTTTTGTCAACAATGACGTGATGGTGTACTACTATATTAGTATTTCCCCAAGAAAAAAAATATTAAACCCAGGATCATTAAATTTCTACAATTTTTTTGCGGTTACGCCAAATGTACGTACAATACACAAAACTACGTGAAATAAAAATAAAACACCGACCAATTCTAAGTGCAGAAAAATCTTAATTAGCTTTGGTAATCAAAGTATATTTCAAAAACGTTAGTTTGAATATTGTAACGATCCGACCGGTTGTTTTGAGTATTACAGTCTCATTCCCCCATTTATTGCTTATCCTGTGTTAAATTATAAATATGTAACTTGTCGGAAAGGTTTCAGAATGAATTTGGAACGCTTAGTTCCAAGATTTAAAACTTAAGTTGAAATAGTTGGTCGTATGTCGATTTATGTGTAAACAACTTTGGAATAGAGTTTTGATGATTTCAATAGTTCCGTATGGTGATTTTTAACTTAGGAGTGTGTCCGAAAAATTATTTGAAAGCCCGTAGTTAAATTTGGCTTGAAATGGCAAAAATAGGAAGTTTAAGTTTGGAAGTTTGACCGGGAAGTTGACTTTTTTATATCGAGGTCGAAATCCAATTCTGGAAATTTTCATAGGTCCGTTATGTCATTTATGACTTGTGTGCAAAATTTGAGGTTAATCAGACTTGATTTGATAGGTTTCGGCATCGAATGTAAAAGTTGGAATTTCTTAGTTCAATTAAGCTTGAATTGAGGTATGATTCGCATTTTTAGCACTGTTTGATGTGATTTAAGGTTTCGACTAAGTTCGTATGATATTTTGGGACTTATTGGTATAATTGGTTGAGGTCCCGGGGTTTCGGGTGAGTTTCGGATAGTTAACGGATCAAATTTGAACTTAGAACAAAGCTGGGAATTTCTGCCTACTGATGCAATCACACATGTAGAAATTATCACGCAGGTGAGCGAGCCTGGCATCGCAGAAGCGTGAGGTCCGCAAAAGCAAATGAAGCCTCACAGAAGTGCGACCGTAGAAGCGACAAAATGGTCGCAGATGCGGCCTGGGCTAAGGAGGGACTGGACCGCAGAAGCGAGTCCGCAGAAGCGAACTTCTTGTCTGCAAAAGCGAAGGCAGTAGCAGAAGCGGTAGCTTCACCCCAAAAGCGGAACCACAGATACTGTTAAAAATATTTCGCAGAAGCAAAACCTCTAGACAGTGTACAAAAATAGAGGGGTCCGAGATTTTCTCATTTTTGGATATTTCAAACAAGGGTTGAGGCGATGTTTGAGCGAGAATTCATGAAAAATCTTGAGGTAAGTCACTTATGATCATTGTTAGTCAATAATATTAAATTATCATTGATTATTTCGATTAGATTACGTGTTTTTGAGGTGTAATTCGAGGATTTGGGCCTAGGGATTTGAAAATAAGATTTGAGGATTTTAAGGTCGAGTTAATGTTAGAATTTGATAAATTTAGTATGGTTGGACTCGTGGTTGAATAAGCGTTCATATTTTATAACTTTTGTCGGGTTCCGAGACATGGTCTCCACTGACGATTTTTGAGTGGAATTTCAGATTTTGTTAGAAAATTAGTATTTTCATATGGAACTAATTTCTATAATTTGTATTAACTGAATCAAATTAATTGTGATTAGATTCGAGGCGTTCGGAGGCCGATTCGCCAGGCAAGGGCATATTGGAATAAAGAATTACACGATTTGAGGTAAGTAACTGTCACGACCCAAATCGATGGTCCGCGACGGGTGTCCGAGTCCTACCTATCGAACACCCTCAAGCATGCATCTAAGATATAAACATAAATAACATACATGAGGAAAACCTATCCAAAAGCCATATGTACATATACTGCGGAATACAGTGGGGCGAGCCGGCAAGGCTGCTATAGACAACAATATACCCAAAACTGGAAGCCGACAAGGCCACATACTATCCAACTACACATAACTGTCTACAGACCTCTAATAGAAATACAACTGTACAAAGACGGGACTGAGCCATGTCATACCCATATATATATATATATATATACAATCATATTATACCAAAATCAAAAGCAGCCCCGGATCAAGTGGAGCACGCCAACTCTCGCTGATCAAAGATCCTAAGAAGGGGGACCGTCTGCTTACCTACCTGCAGCTTTGGGCATGAAACGCAGGCCCCGAAAAATAGGGCGTCAGTACGAATAATGTCCTGAGTATGTCACGCATGAAAATCAGTACATAAAAGAAATAGATGAAACATGGAATAACGAATTCCGCATGTAAAATCCACGTAACTTTGCAGATCCTGAAATATTTATAACGTCATGCACGTGCGTATGAACGTCGTGTCATGCATAGGTATAGGTGTACATAATATCATCAGGCCTCTGAGGGCATCCCATCATATCATCTCGGCCACTGTGGGCAAAATCATCAACGTATACCAGCTGATCAGGTGGTGGTGCATATATAACGCCGTAACCTTTTTCCATATCCCATATATATATAATATACGTGTATATAATGGCATCTGGTCATGGGTCAATGTACATGTATAAATGCATGAAATGCATAGAAAATACGTTAATAAAATTTTCTCGGAATGTTATAAAAATAATATGCATGTCGGATAAATTTATCAAATACATATTTTTCTAAGAACTATGAACAGAAGATATAATAATAATTCATATGGGAAATCAAGAATATAGACACCCCTAATATTTCTATGAATAGAGTCATTTATGGAAATTATGCATTTGCTCATTTCATTTGTATCGTATTGATCATGCCAAAAAAAAAAAGAAGGAATAACCTTAACATACATGAGCCGATTCTCTTGACAATCCTTTTAATCTACGTCAATTGCTACATTAAAGATAACTATAAGCAAATTCTCAGAAATGGAAAGATTCATACTGAAGTTCAGCGATCAAGTGTAAGCCATCATATGCATCAAACTTTGCACCATACCCCATTTACCATATATTTGAAAACAAAGAAGAAACACGTTTGGTTTGACAACTCAACATCCCCTTAAATTTTGATACTTCTGGAAATTTTTTATGTATTTCAAATCTTATTTTTAGGTAGCTATACACAATAGCTATGCCTTGATCCCTAACTAGATAACTATATTTTTTGGTCAAAATACATCAACTAAAGACAATCGATAGGTGCAAAGTTATAGCATCAGTAAAGTGGACTTTATCTTCTAACAATGTGACACCTATTTTAAATGATTAATGAGTCATTAATTAGAAGGTGAGGGGGCTGACACGTGAGGATGGGTATCTAATAATTAAATTAACTAATTAGGTAATATTCCGCTACCCTGTAATTAACCAATTACCCGCATAATTAAGAATTATCTCAAATTACTTAAAATTTTACTTATTTTTTTTAATATACCTTATACATCATACTATCACGGTCATATGGTACCTTGCATGGTACTAGTCCATAAATATTGGGTATTATAGCTCGGACCATATTTTATCCCAAATCGACAACCTTCAATGAAACTCATTTTCTTTAATTCGTGTACCCTTTCCTTCATGGCACTTACTTATTGCCTGTTATAAATAGCATAAATATGTTAACTTTCAGATAATTCATCCCCGAGTTTATGTCAATTAACTAAACACGAAACTTTAACATATGAAAACGCGAGATGTAACATCCTTCCCCTCTTAGAAACATTCATCCTCGAATTTTTATCTCCCCGGGATCTGTATAACTTTGGCAGAGTCGCCTTTATAACAATACTACTACCAACTCTTCCTGTAAAAACACAATAATTCAATGCCACATAGGACCACAATCATCAATAACGACAATGGCCTCACACGACCAATGACAATAACTAACACAAGAATCCATACACATACCTTAAGGTTATGACGTCTCAGTCGGATCCTTCTCTGGAGGAGGAAATAAATAGGGATATCTAGACTTCATGTCTTCCTTGGCCACCCAAGTCATTTCTTCCACATTGTTATTTCTCCAAAGTACTTTTACCGAAGCTACATCTTTAGTTCTCAATCTCTGAACCTGTCTGTCTAATATAGCAATGGGTGTTTCTTCATATGATAGGTGCTCGGTGACCTGAACGTCATCAACTGACACGATTCTGGAAGGATCTCTGATACACTTACGGAGCATAGACACATGAAAGACTGGATGTACAGACTCCAAGTCCGAAGGTAAGTCTAACTCATATGCTACTTGGCCTACCGTGCGTATGATCCTATATGGTACAATGTACCGAGGGCTAAGTTTTCCCCTTTTCCTAACCTCATAAGGCCTTTCATCAGTGATACCTTTAGGAATACCCAATCGTCAACCTGAAATTCCAAGTCTCGCCGTCGATTATCCTTATAAGACTTCTGACGGCTTTGAGCTGCTAATAGCCTTTCTTGTATAAGCTTAATTTTCTGGATTGCTTGCTATACCAATTCTGGTCCTACTAACGTAGTTTCCCCAACATCGAACCACCCTATAGGCAATCTACACTTCCGTCCGTAAAGAGCTTCGTATGGAGCCATCTGAATACTGGAATAGTAGCTATTATTATATGCAAACTCAATAAGCGACAGATGATCATCCCAGCTACCCTTAATGTCTATCACACAAGCTCGTAACATATCCTCAAGTGTCTGAATAGTACGCTCAGCTTGTCCGTCTGTCTGGGGATGAAATATTGTACTTAGACTTACCTGAGTCCCTAATCATTTTTGGAAGGACCTCCAGAAGTTAGCCATAAATTGAGCTCCTCGATCGGACATAATAGAGACAGGGACACCATGTAGTCGTACTATCTCCTTAATATAAAGCCTTGCATAATCCTCTGCAGAATATGTAGTCCTAACGGGCAGAAAATGGGCTGATTTTATAAGCCTATCAACAATCACCCATATAGAATCAAACTTACACTGGGTACAAGGTAAGACTACGATGAAATCCATATAAATTACTTCCCATTTCCAAGTCGGAATCTCCATAGCCTGCAATAATCCACGGGGCTTTTGATGCTCAATCTTAACCTGCTGACAGTTAAGACGTTGAGCAATAAACTCCGCTATATCCTTTTTCATTCTGTCCCACCAATATACCTCCTTGATATCATGATACATCTTTGTTGCTCCTGGATGGATAGAATAATGAGTTTCTCCCATAACCTGCCGACGCAGCCCTGCAATATTAGGGACACATAATCGTCCTCGATATTTAAGGACCCCATCTTCTGTAATCTCAAATGGTATTTTCTCCTTCTGAGGGGTGGTATCCCTGTAATGAACTAACACAGGATCCTTGTACTGGCGTTCCTTCACTTCAGTTACTAACGAGGATATTGCCGTATCCTGAATAGTAATTCCAATATCACCTGAGTCCAGTAATCGAACTCCAAGACTAGCTAGCTGATGAATCTCACGGGCTATTCCCCTCTTCTCTAGCTGTAAATATGACAGGCTACCCATAGATCTACGGTTGAGGGCATCTACTACCACGTTCGCCTTCCCCGAATGGTATAAAATATCAACGTCATAATCTTTAAGTAGCTCCAACCACCACCTTTGACGTAAATTCAATTCTTTTTGCTTGAAGATATACTGGAGGCTCTTATGATCCGTATAGATATCAACATTAATGCCATACTAGTAGTGCCTCCACATCTTTAGTGTATGAATCACTGCGGCTAACTCTAAATCGTGGGTCGGGTAATTCTTCTCGTGCTTTATCAGCTGTCTAGAAGCATAAGCTACAACCTTACCATGCTACATCAGTAAACAACCCAGCCCAACGCCCGAGGCATCACAATAGATAACATAACCATCGGTCCCTTCTGGGAGCATTAGAACCGGTGCAGAAGTCAATCTGTCCTTCAATGCCTGGAAACTCCGTTAGCAAGCATCAGTCCACTGAAACTTTGCTCTCTTCTAAGTCAACTTTGTCAAAGGTGATGAAAGGGAAGAAAATCCCTCTACAAATCTCCTATAATAACCTGCTAAACCGAGAAAGCTACGAACCTCCGTCGGTGTCGTGGGTCTAGGCCAAGTCTTTATTGTCTTAATCTTTTGTGTATCAACCCGGATACCTTCACTCGAAATGATATGCCCAAGGAAAGCTACAGAGTTCAACCAGAATTCACATTTAGAGAATTTTGCATACAAATTTCCTTTTTGTAGAACTCTGAGCACAATACACAAATGATCTGCATGCTTAGCATCTGAACGATAATACACCAATATATCGTCGATGAATACAATTACGAACAGATCTAAAAAGGGCCCGAACACACGGTTCATCAAATCTATTAATACTGTTGGGCATTGGTCAAACCGAACGACCTAACACGAATTTCAAAGTGCCCGTATCTGGTCCTGAATGCTGTCTTCGGAATATCTTCCTCCTTAACCCTTACCTGCTAGTACCCAGACCTCAAGTCTATCTTTGAAAAATACTTGGCACCTTGCAACTGATCAAATAAATCATCAATCCTCGGGAGCGGGTACTTATTCTTGATCGTCACCTTATTCAACTGTCTATAATCAATACACATCCGCAAGGAACCATCTTTCTTCCTCACAAATAACACAGGTGCTCCCCACGGTGATGTACTAGGTCTAATAAAGCCTTTTTTAAGCAAGTCCATTAGTTGTTCCTTCAACTTCTTCAGCTATGCGGGGGCCATTCTATATGGAGAAATAGATATAGGGTGAGTATCTGGTAGTAGGTCAATAGCAAACTCAATTTCTCGCTTTGGCGGAAGCCCCGAAAGTTCATCAGGAAACTCATTAACCACAGGGATGGACTGAATGGTTGGTGACTCTACTTCCACATCCTGAACTCGAACTAAGTGATAAATATAACCCTTTATGAGAATATTCCTTGCCTTGAGATAGGAAATAAATCTACCTCTCGGCGATGTCGTATTACCTTTCCACTCCAAAACGGGCTCCCCTGGAAATTGAAATCGGATAATCTTTGATCTACAATCAACATTGTCATGACAAGAAGCCAACCAATCCATATCCATTATAACATCAAATTCTACCATGTCTAACTCGATTAGGTCCGCTACGGTAGATCGACTATGAACCACTATTATACAACCCCTATATACTCGCTTAGCTACCACTAAGTCCTCCAACAGGTGTAGATACCTCAAAAGGTTTAACCAATTCAGGTTTTATCCCAAACTTACTAGAAATCAAAAGAGTAACATATGATAAGGTGGAACCTGGGTCAATCAGTGCATATACATCATATGAGAAGACTGATAATATTCCCCTTAACAACATCAGGCGATGATTCCTGATCCTGTCATCCCGCCAATGCATAAATGCGGTTCTGAGGTCCGCTCGAGCTAGATGCTCCGCCTCTGCCTCTACCACAACTCATTGGTGCTTGTGAACCTTGCCTGGGGGGCGTACTGATAATGACGAACCAGCTACAGAACCCGCTGGCTGAGCTATGCTTGTATCATCTCTCAGCGAACAATCCCTCATAATGTGGCACGGATAACCACAAGTATAACAAACACCCAACACCATATGACACTTCCTGGTATGCCGCTTACCACATTGAGCACATCGTGGCAAGGGCGGCCTCATCTGAGTTGACTCACCCCTATAATGAAAACCTGAGGCCTTTAAATTCTAACCAGACCCTGAATATGTGGAACGATCAAATCTCTTACCGCCCAACTGAGGGGGCGCACTAGCCGATGGCTGGGCTGGATACCTTGGGTATTGTGGTCTTTGACCACCTTGAAACTCACCAGAAGGACTCGAAGACCTCGCTCTCTTATTCTAGGCCCTATTATGCTCACGATCGGCCCTCTGCTTCTTCTTACGCTCCTCTACACCCTGAGCGTATTCCTGAATACGAGAAATATCCATGTCTGGCTGAAGTGAGACTAATGTACAATCGTTAAGCAAGTGCGGCTCTAATCCCATCACGAACCGGTAAACCCGATCCTCTGTCTTAGATACAATAGTGGGAGCATACCTAGCCAACGAATCAAACTGAAGACTGTATTCTCGAACACTCATGTTACCCTGCCGAATGGTCAAGAACCTATCAACTCTGGCCCGTCTAAGCTCTGGTGGCAGATAATGACAAAGAAAAGCTTCTGTAAACTCCTGCCATACTGCTGGAGGGGCATCCTCACCTCTGGACAATTCCTAAGACTCGTACCAATTAACTACAACATCTTGGAGTCTATAGGAAGCTAGCTCAACTGACTCAGTCGCAGTGCCTTCATTACCCTCAACGTCCTCTGCATTCTATCGATAAATACCCGAGGGTCCTCGTTTGGATCTGCCCCCGTGAATACGGGAGGGTCTAAATGAATAAAACCACGAACCCTCGCACTGACGGACCTATCTGCATGACCAATACCTACTTCCTGACGCCGAGCATGTGCGGCTACTAATCGATTTAATAACTGAATAACATCTCTCATCTCCTGAACCGGTGCATCCAGCTGAGGGCTTGAATGTACAGGGGCGGGCGCTGGTGTTGGTGCCCCTTGAAGCTCTTCTAGAAAGGGCAGGGTATGTGACATTTGAGATGGAATCTCACTATAAGACTCTCCCCGAGCCCTGGTAACTCGTGGCGGTTGACTAGTAGTCTCACCAGCCACGGACTTTCCCTTCTGGGCTGCTGTAGTCTTTGGAGGCATTGTTTAAAATATAACATATCGTTAGGAATATGAATTTCTTATATTGCACAATCTAAGATAAGAGGGGAGGATAACATCCTATATGTCCTGTAGCCTATTATTTATAAGTGTGGTGCACAACACACCCATAAACAAGACTCTACTAGACACGGTCTGTAGACAACCCTATGACATAACTGCTCTGATACCACTTTTGTCACGACCCAAATCGATGGCCCGCGACGAGTGCCCGAGTCCTACCTATCGAACACCCTCAAGCATGCGTCTAAGATATAAACATATATAACGTACATGAGGGAAATCTGTACAAAAGCCATATGTACATATACAACAGAATACAGTGGGGCGAGCCGGCAAGGCTGCTATAGACAATAATATACCCAAAACTGGAAGCCGACAAGGCCACATACTATCCAACTACACATAACTGTCTACAGACCTCTAATAGAAATACAACTGTACAAAGACAGGACTGATCCACGTCATACCCATATATATATACACAATTATATCGTACCAAAATCAAAAGCAGCTCCGGATCAAGTGGATCACGCCAACTCTCGCTTATCAAGGATCCTAAGAATGGGAAAAGTCGGCTTGCCTTCCTGCACATGCGGGCATGAAACGCAGGTCCTGGGAAAAATGGCGTCGGTACGAATAATGTACTGAGTATGTCAGGCATGAAAATCAGTACACAAAAGAAATAGATGAAACATGGAATAACGAATTCCGCATGTAAAATTCACGTAACTTTGCAGATCCTGAAACATTTATAACGTCATTCACGTGCGTATGAATGTAGTGTCATGCATAGGTATAGGTGTACATAACATCATCAGGCCTCTAAGGGCATCCCATCATATTATCTCGGCCACTGTGGGTAAAATCATCAATGTATACCAGCTGATCAGGTGGTGGTGCGTATATAACGCCGTAACCTTTTTCCATATCCCATATACATATAATATACACGAATATAATACCATCTGGTCATGGGTCAATGTACATGTATAAATGCATGAAATACTTAAGAAATACGTTAATAAGATTTTCTCGAAATGTCATAAAAATAATATGCCTGTCAGATAAATTTTATCAAATACGTATTTTTCTGAGAACCATGAACAAAAAATATAATAATAATTCACATGGGGAATCAAGAATATAGACACCCCTAATATTTCTATGAATAGAGTCATTTATGAAAAATGTGCATTTGCTCGTTTCATTTGTATCGTATTGATCATGCCAAAAAGAAAGAAGAGATTGCCTTAACATACCTGAACCGATTCTCTTGACAATCCTTTTAATATACGTCAATTGCGACAATAAAGATAGCTATATGCAAACTCTCAGAAATGGAAAGATTCATACTGAAATTCAGCGATCAAGTGTAAGCCATCATATGCATCAAACTTTGCACCATACCCCATTTACCATATATTTGAAAACAAAGAAGAAACACGTTTGGTTTGATAACCCAACAGGCCCTTAAATTTTGATACTTTTGGAATTTTTTATGTATTTCAAATCTTATTTTTAGGTAGCTATACACAATAGCTATGCCTTGATCCCTAACTAGATAACTATATTTTTTGGTCAAAATACATCAACTAAAGACAATCGATAGGTGCAAAGTTATAGCATCGGTAAAGTGGACTTTATCTTCTAACAATGTGACACCTATTTTAAATGATTAATGAGTCATTAATTAGAAGGTGAGGGGGCTGACACGTGAGGATGGGGGTAGGAAAGTTTAATCTTATCTAATAATTAATTAACTAATAAGGTAATATTCCGCTACCCGGTAATTAACCAATTATTCGCATATCTAAGAATTATCTCAAATTACTTAATTTTTTTTTAAATATACCTTATACATAATACTATCACGGTCATATGGTACCTTGCATGGTACTAGTCCATAAATATTGATTATTATAGCTCGTACCGTATTTTATCCCAAATCGACAACCTTCAACGAAACTCATTTTCTTTAATTCGTGTACCCTTTTCTTCATGGCACTTACTTATTGCTTGTTATAAATAGCATAAATATACTAACCTCAAGATACTCTCATCCCCGAGTTTATGTCAATTAACTGAAGACGAAACTTTAACATACGAAAATGCGAGATGTAACATCCTTCCCCTCTTAGAAACATTCATCCTCGAATGTTTATCTCCCTGGGATCTGTATAACTTTGGCAGAGTCACCTTTGTAACAATACTACTACCAACTCTTCCGCTAGAAACTCAATAATTCAACGCCACATAGGACCACAATCATTATTAACGACAATGGCCTCACACGACCAATGACAATAACTAACACAATAATCCATACACGTACCTTAAGGTTATGACGTCTCAGTCGGACCCTTCTATGGAGGAGGAAATAAGTAGGGGTATTTAGAGTTCATGTCTTCCTCGGCCTCCTGAGTCATTTCTTCCACATTGTTGTTTCTCCAAAGTACTTTCACCGAAGCTACATATTTAGTTCTCAATCTCCGAACCTGTCTGTCTAATATAGTAATGGGTGTTTCTTCATATGATAGGTACTCGGTGACCTGAACGTCATCAACTGACATGATTCTGGAAGGATCTCCGATACATTTACGGAGTATAGACACATGAAAGACTGGATGTACAGATTCTAAGTCCGAAGGCAAGTCTAACTCATATGCTACTTGGCCTACCTTGCGTATGATCCTATATGGTACAATGTACCGAGGGCCAAGTTTTCCCATTTTTCCGAACCTCATAACGCCTTTCATCGGTGATACCTTTAGGAATACCCAATCGTTAACCTGAAATTCCAAGTCTCGCCGCCAATTATCCGCATAAGACTTCTGACGGCTTTGAGCTGCTAATAGCCTTTCCTGTATAAGCTTAATTTTTTTGATTGCCTGCTGTACCAATTCTGGTCCTACTAACGTAATTTTCCCAACATCGAACCACCCTATATGTAACCTATACTTCCGTCCGTAAAGAGCTTCGTATGCTGCCATCTGAATACTGGAATGGTAGCTATTATTATATGCAAACTCAATAAGAGGCAGATGATTATCCCAGCTACCCTTAATGTCTATCACACAAGCTCGTAACATATCCTCAAGTGTCTGAATAGTACGCTCAGCTTGTCCGTCTGTCTGGTGATGAAATATTGTACTTAGACTTACCCGAGTCCCTAATCCTTTTTGGAAAGACCTCCAGAAGTTAGCCGTAAATTGAGCTCCTCGATCGGAGATAATAGAGACAGGGACACCATGTAGTCGTACTATCTCCTTAATATAAAGCCTTGCATAATCCTCTGCAGAATATGTAGTCCTAACGGGCAGAAAATGGGCTGATTTTGAAAGCCTATCAACAATCACCCATATAGAATCAAACTTACGCTGGGTACAAGGTAACCCTACGATGAAATCCATATTAATTACTTCCTATTTCCAAGTCGGAATCTCCATAGCCTGCAATAATCCACGGGGTTTTGATGCTCAATCTTAACCTGCTGACAGTTAAGTCGTTGAGCAACAAACTCCGCTATATCCTTTTTCATTCTGTCCCACCAATATACCTCCTTGATATCATGATACATCTTTGTTGCTCCTGGATGGATAGAATAATGAGTTTCTCCCATAACCTGCCGACGCAGCCCTGCAATATTAGGGACACATAATCGTCCTCGATATCTGAGGACCCCATCTTCCGTAATCTCAAACGGTGTCTTATCCTTCTGAGGGGTGGTATCCCTATAATGAACTAACACAGGATCCTCGTACTGGCGTTCCTTCACTTCAGTTACTAACGAGGATGTTGCCGTATCCTGAATAGTAATTCCAATATCACCTGAGTCCAGTAATCGAACTCCAAGACTAGCTAGCTGATGAATCTCATGGGCTATTCCCCTCTTATCTGGCTGTAAATATGATAGGCTACCCATAGATCTACGGCTGAGGGCATCAACTACCACGTTCGCCTTCCCCGGATGGTATAAAATATCAACGTCATAATCTTTAAGTAGCTCCAACCACCTCCTTTGATGTAAATTCAATTCTTTTTGCTTGAAGATATACCGGAGGCTCTTATGATCCGTATAGATATCAAAATGAATGCCATACAAGTAGTGCCTCCACATCTTTAGTGCATGAATCACAGTGGCTACCTCTAAATCGTGGGTCGGGTAATTCTTCTCGTGCTTTATCAGTTGTCTAGAAGCATAATCTATAACCTTACCATGCTGCATCAGTACACAACCCAATCCAATGCCTGAGGCATCACAATAGATAACATAACCATCGGTCCCTTCTGGGAGCATTAGAACCGGTGCAAAAGTCAATCTGTCCTTCAATGTCTGGAAACTCCATTCGCAAGCATCAGTCCATTGAAACTTTGCTCTCTTCTAAGTCAACTTTGTCAAAGGTGCTGAAAGGGAAGAAAATCCCTTTACAAATCTCCTGTAATAACCTGCCAAACCGAGAAAGCTATGAACCTCCGTCGGTGTCGTGGGTCTAGGCCAAGTCTTTACTACCTCAATCTTTTGTGTATCAACCCGGATACCTTCACTCGAAATGATATGCCCAAGGAAAGCTACAGATTTTAACCAGAATTCACATTTAGAGAATTTTGCATACAACTTTCCTTTTTGTAGAACTCTGAGCACAGTACATAATTGATCTGCATGCTCAGCCTCTAAACGAGAATACACCAATATATCATCAATAAATACAATTACGAACAGATCTAAAAAGGGCCCGAACACACGGTTCATCAAATCCATGAATACTGCTGGGGCATTAGTCAAACCGAACGACATAACACGAATTTCAAAGTGCCCGTATCTGGTCCTGAATGATGTCTTCGGAATATCTTACTCCTTAACCCTTACCTGCTGGTACCCGGACCTCAAGTCTATCTTTGAAAAACACTTGGCACCTTGCAACTGATCAAATAAATCATCAATCCTCGGGAGCGGGTACTTATTCTTGATGGTCACCTTATTCAACTGTCTATAATCAATACATATCCGTAAGGAACCATCTTTCTTCCTCACAAATAACACAGGTGCTCCCCACGGTGATGTACTAGGTCTAATAAAGCCTTTTTCAAGCAAGTCCATTAGTTGTTCCTTCAACTCCTTCAGTTCTGCGGGGGCCATTCTATAGGGAGGAATAGATATTGGGTGAGTATCTAGTAGTAGGTCGATAGCAAACTCAATTTCTCGCTCTGGCGGAAGACCCGAAAGTTCATCAGGAAAACACCGGGAAACGCATTAACCACAGGGATGGACTGAATGGTTGGTGACTCTACTTCCACATCCTGAACTCGAACTAAGTGATAAATACAACCCTTTATGAGAATATTCCTTGCCTTGAGATAGGAAATAAATCTACCTCTCGGCGATGTCGTATTACCTTTCCACTCCAAAACGGGCTCCCCTGGAAATTGAAATCGGATAATCTTTGATCTACAATCAACGTTGTCATGACAAGAAGCCAACCAATCCATATCCATTATAACATCAAATTCTACCATGTCTAACTCGATTAGGTCCGCTACGGTAGATCGACTATGAACCACTATTATACAACCCCTATATACTCGCTTAGCTACCACTAAGTCTCCAACAGGTGTAGATACCTCAAAAGGTTTAACCAATTCAGGTTTTATCCCAAACTTACTAGAAATCAAAAGAGTAACATATGATAAGGTGGAACCTGGGTCAATCAGTGCATATACATCATATGAGAAGACTGATAATATTCCCCTTAACAACATCAGGCGATGACTCCTGATCCTGTCGTCCTGCCAACGCATAAATGCGGTTCTGAGGACCGCTCGAGCTAGATGCTCCGCCTCTGCCTCTACCACGACTCATTGGTGCTTGTGAACCTTTGCCAGGGGGGCATACTGATAATGACGAACCAGCTACAGATCCCGCTGGCTGAGCTATGCTAGTATCACCTCTCAGCGGACAATCCCTCATAATGTGGCCCGGATAACCACAAGTATAACAAACACCCAACACCATATGACACTTCCTGGTATGCCGCTTACCACATTGAGCACATCGTGGCAAGGGCGGCCTCATCTGAGTTGACTCATCCCTATAATGAGAACCTGAGGCCTTGAAATTCTGACCAGACCCTAAATATGTGGAACGATCAAATCTCTTACCACCCAACTGAGGGGGCGCACTAGCCGATGGCTGGGCTGGATACCTCGGGTATTGTGGTCTTTGACCACCTTGAAACTCACCAGAAGGACTCGAAGACCTCACTCTCTTATTCTAGGCCCTATTATGCTCACAATCGACCCTCTGCTTCTGCTTACGCTCCTCTACACCCTGAGCGTATTCCTAAAATATCCATGTATGGCTGAAGTGAGACTAATGTACAATCATTAAGAAAGTGCGGCTCTAATCCCATCATGAGCCGGTGAACCCGATCCTCTGTCTTAGATACAATAGTGGGAGCATACCTAGCCAATGAATCAAACTGAAGACTGTATTCTCGAACACTCATGTTACCCTGCCGAATGGCCAAGAACCTATCAACTCTGGCCCGTCTAAGCTCTGGTGGCACATAATGACAAAGAAAAGCTTTTGTAAACTCCTGCCATACCGCTGGAGGGGCATCCTCATCTCTGGACAATTCCCAAGACTCGTACCAATTAACTACAACATCTTGGAGTCTATAGGAAGCTAGCTCAACTGACTCAATCACAGTGCCTTCATTATCCTCAACGTCCTCTGCATTCTATCGATAAATACCCGAGGGTCCTCGTTTGGATCTGCCCCCGTGAATACCGGAGGGTCTAAATTAATAAAACCACGAACCCTCGCACTGACGGACCTATCTGCATGACCAATACCTACTTCCTGACGCCGAGCATGTGCGGCTACTAATCGATTTAATAACTGAATAACATCTCTCATCTCCTGAACCGGTGCATCCCAGCTGAGGGCTTGAATGTATAGGGGCATGCACTGGAGCTGGTGCCCCTTGGAGCTCTTGTGGAAAGGGTGGGGTATGTGAAGTCTGAGATGGAACCTCACCATGAGACTCTCCCCGAGCCCTGGTAACTCGTGGTGCTCGACTAGTAGTCTCACCAGCCATGGACTTTCCCTTCTGGGTGGTCGTACTCTTTGGAGACATCATTGAAAATATAATATATCGTTAGGAACATGAATTCTTGTATCGCACGATCTAAGATAAAAAGAGAGGATAACATCCTATATATCCTGTAGCCTCTTGTCTATAAGTGTGGTGCACAACACACCCATAAACAAGACTCTACTAGACACGGTCTGTAGACAACCCTAGGACAGAACTGCTCTGATACCACTTTTGTCACGACCCAAACCGATGGGCCGCGACGAGTGCCCGAGTCCTACCTATCGAACACCCTCAAGCATTCGTCTATGATATAAACATAAATAACAAACATGAGGGAAACCTGTACAAAATCCATATGTACATATACAACGGAATACAGTGGGGCGAGCCGGCAAGGCTGCTATAGACAACAATATACCCAAAACTGGAAGCCGACAAGGCCACATACTATCCAACTACACATAACTGTCTACAGACCTCTAATAGAAATACAACTGTACAAAGACGGGACTGAGCCACATCATACCCATATATATACACACAATTATATCGTACCAAAATCAAAAGCAGCTCCGGATCAAATGGATCACGCCAACTCTCGCTTATAAAGGATCCTAAGAATGGGGAAAGTCGGCTTGCCTTCCTGCACCTGCGGGCATGAAACGCAGGCCCTGGTAAATATGGCATCGGTACTAATAATTTACTGAGTATCTCAGGCATGAAAATCAGTACACAAAAGAAATAGATGAAACATGGAATAACGAATTCCGCATGTAAAATCCACGTAACTTTGCAGATCCTGAAATATTTATAACGTCATGCACGTGCGTATGAATGTCGTGTCATGCATAGGTATAGGTGTACATAACATCATCAGGCCTCTAAGGGCATCCCATCATATTATCTCGGCCACTGTGGGTAAAATTATCAACATATACCAGCTGATCAGGTGGTGGTGCGTATATAACTCCGTAACCTTTTCCCATATCTCATATACATATAATATACGCGTATATAACGTCATTTGGTCATGGGTCAATGTACATGTATAAATGCATGAAATGCATAGAAAATACGTTAATAAGATTTTCTCAAAATGTCATAACAATAATATGCCTGTCGGATAAATTTTATCAAATACGTATTTTTCTGATAACCATGAACAAAAGATATAGTAATAATTCACATGGAGAATCAAGAATATAGACACCACTAATATTTCTATGAATAGAGTCATTTATGAAAATTGTGCATTTGCTCGTTTCATTTGTATCGTATTGATCATGCCACAAAGAAAGAAGGGATTGCCTTAACATACTTGAGCCGATTCTCTTGACAATCCTTTTAATATATGTCAATTGCGACATTAAAGACAACTATATGCAAATTCTCAGAAATGGACAGATTCATACTGAAGTTCAGCGATCAAGTATAAGCCATCATATGAATCAAACTTTCCACCATACCCAATTTACAATATATTTGAAAACAAAGAAGAAACACGTTTGGTTTGACAAACCAACAAACCCTTAAATTTTGATAATTCTGGAATTTTGTTTGTATTTCAAATCTTGTTTTTAGGTAGCTATACACAATAACTATGCCTTGATCCCTAACTAGATAACTATTTTTTTGGTCAAAATACATCAACTAAAGGCAATCGATAGGTGCAAAGTTATAACATTAGTAAGTTTGGAAGTTTCAAGTTTTTTAAGTTTCAAGTTGTCGGATTTGGAAGTTTCAAGTTCTTTAAGTTTGAATTGGAGGACGATTTGTGATTTTAGCATTGTTTGATGTGGTTTGAGGGCTCGACTAAGTTCGTATGGTATTTTAGGATTGGTCGGATTGATTTCAGATGATTAACAGATCATTTTGGACTTGTGGAAGATAGTAGATTTTCTGGTGTTTTGTTGCAGAATTTTCTTCATCGCGTTCGCGAGAGAGGTCTCGCGATCGCATAAGGCATCCGAGAGGCCAGCTGAAGTTATTCTTCACGTTCGCAAATATGGGGACGCGATCGCGTAGGTTGGTCAGGTTGTGCATCGCGAACGCGTAGACTAGGCCGTGTTCGCGAAGAAGAAGTAAAGCAACATTGGAATTCAATTGTTGTGCTTCGCGAACGCGTGGGGTTGTTCGTGATCGCGATTAAGGAATCACTGGGCAGTATTAAACATTTCAAAAATGAGAGTTTGGCCATTTTTATCAAAACTTGAGTTTGGGAGCTCGGATTTGGACGAGATTTTGGGAGATTTTCAGAGACATCGATTGGGTAATGATTCTATACTCTATTTTGGTTATATTCCACTAATCTATCATTAATTTCATCTTTAATTTCGGAATTTGGGATTGAAATTTGGGAAAAATTGGGAGAAGTTCTTCAACTAAGATTTCTAGTTTTGAAAAGGGATTCGTGGTCGGATTTGAGTAATTTTTATATGGTTGGACTCATGAGTGAATGGGTGTTCATATTTTGTAACTTTTACCCGAATCTGAGACGTGGGCCCGAGGAGGATTGTTGGGGCAATTTCCTAATTTCTCGCTTTAACTTAGATTTCATTGACTAGATTTGTTTCTTATAGCTATATTTATGGTATGTAATTGATTTTGGCTATATTTGGGCCATTCAGAGCCGGATATTCGTGGGAAGAGTATTGCTACCGATTGATTTAGCTTGGTTCGAGGTAAGTGGCTTGCCTAACCTTGTGTGGGGGAAATCCCCTTAGGATTTGGTACTGATTTTACTATGTGAGCGCCGTGTACGCGAGGTGACGAGTGCGTACATGGGTTATTTATTGAAAAACCTGATCTTTACTGAGAAATTCCCCGTTTCCACCTTAATTGAATATACTAGCATGCATAGTTACCCTGTTGGCTTAGAATAACATGTCTACGTGCCTTATTTGCTTAATTGAATTCTTTGCAGCATGCCTATTGAATTCTTGCTTCTTTCCCGATTTGTACTTAGTCTAGATTGTTGATTCTCTTGATGTACTTGTCATTTGTAATTGATTGCGATGTGTATTTACTTTGGGACTATGGGATGGTATCCCGGGAGATCCCCCTGCATATTTACTTTTGGGACTACGAGACGGTATCCCGGGAGATCCCCCTGCATATTTACTTTTGGGACTATGGGACGGTATCTCGAGAGACCCCCCTGCACATTTACTTTGAGACTACGAGGCGGTACCTCGGGAGTTCTCCCTGCTTCTTTACTTTTGGGACTACGAGACGGTATCTCGGGAGATCCCCTGTCGCTTAATTCCGTGCACTGTTATGTTATTTACTGTGCTTTCCTTTGTTGAATTTTAGCCTTTTATTATACTGCTTATTCCCCTATTTTTATTATTATATACCAGTGGGCCTGAGCTGACCTCGTCACTACTCGACCGAGATTAGGCTCGGCACTTACTGGGTATTGCTGTGGTGTACTCACGCCCTTTCCTGCACATGTATTTCTTGTGCAGATCCAGGTTCCTTTTACCAGCCTCGTCCTTAGTTGCAGTTGTTGATGTTTCGGAGAACTTCAAGGTACATCTGCCCGCGGCCGCAGATCCTCGGAGTCCCCCCTATCCTCCTATGTTGATTCTTCTCTTATTTCTATAGATACTGATGTATAGAACAGTTAGAACTTCGTAGAAGCTTGTGACTTACGGTGTTTCGGGTCTTGGGAGTGTCATGTATATTTCGAGAGTTGATTATTGTATATGCCGAGCGAAATCTCAATTGCTTATTAAAATATTTGTTACTGTTAGTTGTTAATTTTTATGTTTTCATCTCATTTCCGCAAGTGTTAGGCTTACCTAGTCATAGAGACTAGGTGCCGTCATGACGATTTATGGAGGGAGAATTTGGGTCGTGACAGTCACATCTATAATTTGCATATCATATCTTAGTCTCTGTTGTCATTCATTGATACATCATATCATCATGTCGGGTCGATTTTCATGTCATTGAGAGCCCGAGAGACTGGAGATTTTGAGTGATATTTATGGGATCAGGCTGCACGCGGAAACATATTTTATTTATTTATGCTTGGATCTGGCTATTATAGCGCTTGGGCTGAAGGAGACCCTCCGGAGTCTGCACCTCCCCCAAAGTGAGCGCGATTGATTTATATTATGGGATGGATCTTTCCTGGACATGGATCTTATCCGAATCATTTATATTTGGGGATGGATCTTCCCCTAGGCTGGATTAGCCTTATACAGTACTGATTGATTGATAGTCAGTTGATGTGTATATATATGGGATGGATCTTCCCTGGGCTGGATTGGCCATATACAATACTGAGTGATTGAGTATTTTGAGATTTGTGAGTGCACGAGGTTTTCCACAGAGGTGCATCACATACAACTTGTACATTGGCATGTTGATATAGAGATGTCACATTCCTCATATCATTCAGAATTTATCTATTTTTATTTGTACTGAGTTAACTGTTAAACTTGGAAGCATGCCTATATTTTTGTACTGTTATTTCTATATTGGACTGTACATGTTGATCTCGTCACTACTTTCAGCCCAAAGGTTAGTCTTGTTACTTATTGAGTACATGGGGTCGGTTGTACTCATACTATACTCTGCACTTCGTGTGCAGATCTAGGTACTTCCGGACACGGCAGTTGCTTGTTTTTGGAAGATTATCTATTGGAGACTATCGAGGTAGCTGCTTGATGTCCGCAGACCTTGACTCTCTTTCCTTTCAGTTATTTGTTCTACATTTCTAGACAGTGTTTGTATTAGTCAGACTATGTTATCATTTAGATGCTCATGTACTCAGTGACATCGGATTTTGGGAGTGTATTTGTATCAGTATGTGTGAGCTTTTTCTATTAAATTTAAATATTATATTTTCAAACTTAAGAGAAATAGTGTTTTATTTAGGTTATCGGCTTGCCTAGTATTGAGGTAGGCGCCATCACGACATGTGAATTTTGGGTCGTGACAAGTTGGTATCAGAGCCTAGGTTATATAGGTCTCATGAGTCATGAGTAGGTTTAGTAGAGTCTTGTGGATCGGTACAGAGACGTATGTACTTATCTTCAAGAAACTGCCAAACCCTTAGGAAAAAATTCACTTTCTTGTATTCTGTCGTGCGAATTGGTTGAATCCGGAAACTAAATTTCTGTTATTCTATTCTCTCACAGATTGTGAGGACACGTACTAGCGGATCGTACGACAGAGGCCAGGGTCGTGGTAGAGGCCAGGGTCGTGGTAGAGGTCGAGGTGTAGCTCGTACAACAGTTAGGGAAGCACCAGTAGAACCACCAGTTACTCCAGCCTAGGAGCAGGTTCCAGATATAGTTGAATCAGCGGGGCCAGCTTAGGCACCAGTTGTGCCTATTGTGATTCCAGGCCTTTAGGAGGCTCTAGCACAGATATTGACCGTTTGCACTGGCCTTGCTCGGGTGGTTTAGGCTTAGGCCGCACCAACCACTTTTCAGGCCGGTGGAGGTACTCATACCCCTGTCGCCCGTACTCCAGAGCAGGTGGTGCAGGGACTTCAGATACCGGGGGCACTACCAGTCCAGCCGGTTGCAGCTGCTTAGGCCTAGATGGATCCTATTATGAATGATGAGGAGCAGAAGAGATTAGAGAGGTTTGGGAGACTCTGTCCTCCAACTTTCAGTGGAACTGAGTCAGAGGATGCTCAGGATTTCTTGGGCAGATGCCAGTGGATGCTTCGTAAATCGGGTATTCTAGAGACTAGTGGGGTCTCATTTACTACTTTTCAGCTGACCGGAGCAACCTTCAGATGGTGGGAGACTTATGAGAGGAGCAGAACAGTTGATACAACACCACTTTCATGGCAGGAGTTCTCCGTATTATTTTTGAAGAAGTTTGTGCCACAGACCCACAGAGAGGAACTGCACAGGCAGTTCGAGTATTTACGTCAGGAGGAGTTGCCCGTGACTCAGTATGAGATGCGGTTTTCAGAATTGGCTCATCATGCAGTTTGGTTGGTTCCCACAGAGAGGAAGAAGATCAGGAGGTTCATTAATGGCCTCAACCATCAGTTTCATTTTGTTATGACTCTAGGTAATATAGCAAGTGTTAAGTTCGACGAGGTGGTTGACAGTGCTCGATGGCTAGAGATGATCCGTATTCAGGAGCGTGAGGAGAGGGATGCCAAGAGGTCTCGTGGTTCGGGTAATTCCAGTGGTGTTCCTTCTGGGGGACAACCCTATCACAATAGGGGTCGTCCTTATACGCCCGCTAAGATGGCTCATCCAGCTCATCGTGGCATATCAGCTAGCCATGGTTCATACAGTGCTCGACAGAGTCAGTATTCTCTTAGTTCACTTCCAGCTCAAAGTTCATCTCGTGCACCATTAGTTCAGGGTTCCTTTATACCAGGATCTTCTGGTAGTTATTCTGGTTCTCGAGGTCCACCTTAGTACTTGCCGACATTTTTAGAGAATGGTTGTTTTGAGTGTGGAGGTTTGGGTCACATAAAGAGATATTGTCCTCGCCTTATGGGAGGTTCATCTCAGTAGAGGTGTCAGGCTACGACTTCAGCACCAGTTGCTTCACCACCCGCCCAGCCAGCTCGGGGTGGGGCACAGTCAGCTATGGGTCGCCCAAGAGGGGGAGGCCGATCAGGAAGCAGTCGGGCCCGATTCTATGCTATTCCTGCCAGGCCAGATGCCGTTTCTTCAGATACAATGATAACATGTATGGTCTCAGTGTGCCACACGGAAGCTTCTATATTATTTGACCCTGGTTCCACATATTCGTATGTATCATCATATTTTTCTCTTTATCTGGATATGCCCCGCGAGTCCTTAGTTTCACCTGTTTGTGTAGCTACGCTGGTCGGCGATATTATTATTGTAGACCGTGTGTATCAGTCGCGTGTGGTAGCTATCGGGGGACTGGAGATTAGAGTTGATCTCTTATTGCTTAGTATGGTTGATTTCGATTTAATCTTGGGTATGGATTGATTGTCTCCATGTCATGCTATTCTAGACTATCATGCAAAAACCGTGACGTTGGCGATACCGGGATTGCCGAAGGTCGAGTGGAGATGTTCCCTAGATTATGTTTCCAGCAGGTTAATTTCTTATTTGAAGGCCCAACGTATGGTTGGGAAGGGGTGTTTGTCATATTTGGTCTTTGTGAGAGATGTGGATGTAGATACTCCTACTATTGATTCTGTAACTGTAGTGGGAGATTTTCCGGATGTATTTTCTGCAGCCCTACCGGGTATGCCACCCGATAGGGATATTGATTTCGGTATTGACTTGGTGTTAGATACTCATCCCATTTCTATTCCTCCGTATCGTATGTCACATCTCCTTTTTCCCTAGGGATAGAGAGTTTTTCCAATTTAAGTGACATTAATCGAAATTAGATTATTTATTAGATTCTGAGTCGCCACATGAGATAATTTTTGGTATCCCAAGTCACCGGTTTATTTTAAATCCCAAATCGAGGAAATTTGACTCTGTTTACGGTCCGCCAACACAGAAGACCGGGTAAAAAATTCTGTTAACCCGAGAGAAGGCGTGAGGCACTCCCGGATTCCGTAGTTTTAGCATGATCGCTTTAATCATACCTTGCTTAATTAAATTATTTAATTACTCATTTTAGAACCTATATACATTTATCTTTTTACCGCTTTTAATTGCTTGATTATTCGTAATTATGAAATTATCTCGAAACGAGTCACACGTACGTGTACTCTTTTTGTTTGGCGCGCCAAGAATAATGTCACGCGTACGTGTACACAATGCACAACACTTAATTATTTAAGAAAGCTTGGCCAAAGTCGCGCGAACGCGTACCTTGATTTATTTTAAAAATCGTAATTATGTCACGCGAACGTGTACATAATCACGATGATAGATTAAGTCGTGCCTGAAGTATTTTCTACGAATATTCATTTTTTAAATCAACAGAATAAGGCATCCAACACATAACACCCAAACCACTTAAAGAAGATGAAAAGTAAAGTAAAATACTAGTAGAATAGGGAAATGTGAATTAAAAGCAATAAAAAAGAACCATCTAAAGACTACTGCACCCCACCCAATTTTAACTTCTCAAATGTATCATGTGAACCTTTCATTGAGTGAGTTTAAAACTGCCTCCTTTTATATCCTAAAGGCCAAAACTAATTAGGTGACTCAAATTCACCACAATAGGTATCTAAACAAATCAATCAAAATAGCAAGATGGCATAGCAATTTAGTGCCCCGGACAGCTAGTAACATTCAAGCACATAAAAATAATTAAATGACAGCAATCACTTAGAAGCAATAAACAGGACCCAAAACCAACACATATTTTAAAGGACTAGATAATTTCTTTAACCAAACACTACGAAAGAACTTTTAAAAGAACAACTAAAGAATAAAATGTCACGCTGGGCACTCATCTTTAAGAGCTTTAAACCTTTTGACAAGAGCAAATACTCTAACATTTACACACGAGAAACAAAGCCAGATTAAGTAAAAAAAAAATAGATGAAATGGGCTCCATGGCACTTTTGAGTTAGACTCTAAATTCCAACGATCATTTATCAATTTTCAAGCAAAACACAAATTACTCATCATACTTAAGCTTTAATGTAGACAAATATTAAAGAGACGGAGATGAACCTTTTTGTGAATATTTTAACAAAATCACAGCTACAATCTACTGATTTTCAAAGCTAGCAATGCTAACTTTTCTAGAACCACAAACTTAGAACCGCAAATGAAATCTCGAACTCCGGCTTCTCACTAATTAACTTAACTAAACAGTTTTTCAAATGAATATTTACTCTAAAAGAACAATGCTCTTTCTTCTTCTTCTCTTTACTCAATTCTCTTTATCCTTTCGTCCTCCCCCCCCCCCCCCATTGCAAGATGTCAATTATATATAAATATATGTGGCCTGTAGTAATTGAGGTGAGGAAGTAGTGCTGAGTGGAGGAAGTGGGGAAAGGGACGTGAGGGAGAGGAGAGTTTAGCAAAAAAATGGATTGGGGACGTGAGTGTTCAGGTAGTTTTTGGAGAAATCTTTTACTTCTTCTTTTTTTTTTTAATAGATTTTTTGTTCTTTTTGTTATTGACTTTTGTTTATATATATATTTGTTCTTTTTGTTATTGACTTTTGTTTATATATATATATATATATAAGAAATAAAGAAAAGAGAGTAAATGTAACTAAAAATATTAGCCAACTACTTTGAGACGTAAATATCATATACATAAGAAAACTAAATATTTACACTATAGTTAAATTATACTAACTAAAATACCATAGCTTATTTATTAAAAACTTTATATATATATATATATATATATATATATATATATATATATATATATTTAATTTTCTCAGATAAATTCTACTAAAAGTGAGATAAAAGTTTAAAATATTAATATTAGATCTAAAAGAAATATTTACCATAAAATGATATAGAATTTGGGTATGGTCAAAAGTTAGTTGTTCACAGCATGCCCCTTTTTGCTTGGAAACATGAAGAATTTTCAGGCAAAGAAAATGAACAAGGTGACTGATTGTTTACCTCACTATTATTTAAAAAGGAAAAGAAGAGAAAAGAAGAGGTTGCGACTGAGCCTTGGCTTTAGGTAGCCTACATATCCCGGGTTGTAGGGGAATCAGGTCACGTGTAGTTCAAGTAGAAGAAGAATAATGGAGTATTCTTAAATGGAGAGCCGAGCGATGTTCCGTCGAGGTTCTGATCCCCGGTTCCTGCTATTACATAAAAATGAAAAAAAAATTACATATTCTTGAAATCTAAGAGTTACAAAATTCCTATATAAATGCAATCTGGAATCTTGTCTGCTTCCCCCATTGACTTTAGACTGAAATTTGATGCTCCTGATGTAACAGACTATGAAATATTCTCACATGTTTGTTTCTTGATCAGATGATGAGAAGATGGATCTTGAGACCCTATGTCTCTACATGGATTATGTCAAATCTGGTTGCGGCTGGTATTGAGATCAAACGTTCCACTTTCTTTGTCAAGAGCCGGAATTTTAATTTTTACACATCCAATCCGTGCTTTGTAGAAAAACCTATAAGCCATCATAAACAAACAAAACGAACAAAAATTTTCTGCCCCAGTTTGCACTAGAAATATTTTTTGAGTTATTGAAAACACATTAAACTATCTTTGCTATTGAAAAATAATGAATTGAAAAATACATATTTTTTTTTGTTGATAATAAGGGATGTCGTACCTTGTGTTAACCAAAAGGAAGGCAACCAGGGGATGTAGTACCCTGTGTTGTAAATAAGATGGGGCTCGTGGCACTCTAGGATACTACTAGGGAATGTCGGACCCTATGTTGGCAGAGAGTAATGCAGCCAGGGGATGTAGTACCCTGTGTTGGAAATGAAGTGAGGCTCGTGGCGCTCTGAGATGCTACTAGAAAATGTCGTACCCTATGTTGGCAGAAAGTAATGCAGCCAAGGGATGTAGTACCCTGTGTTGGCAATGAAATGAGGCTCGTGGCGCTCTGAAATGCTATTAGGGAATGTCGTACCCTATGTTGGCAGAAAGTAGTACATCTAGGGAATGTAGTACCCTGTGTTGGCAATGAAATGAGGCTCGTGACGCTCTATGATGCTACTAGGGAATGTCGTACCCTTGTTGGCAGGAAAATGAGACTCGTGGTGCTCTGAAATGCTACTAGGGAATGTCGCACCCTATGTTGGAAATAAAATGAGGCTCGTGGAACTCTGAGATGCTATTAGGGAATATTGTACCCTATGTTAGCAATGCGAAATACAACCAGGGGATATAGTACCATGTGTTGAACATAGGATATTGATTCCCTATAATGAAACTAAAAATAACATGATTAAATATATATTGGAAGGAAATCAAGGATTTGAGAACTTCACTTGGTGGTGTTCGTCTTTCCACGAACTGTTTTGTAACGACCCGGCCGGCCGTTTCAGGAGTTATAGCCCCGTTTTCCCTATTTCTACTTCTTTTTATGCTATTCAGATATATTATATTATATCGGGTTAGTTGGTTCGGGTCCGGAAGGAACTCAGAGTGAAATGAGATACTTAGTCTCATAATTGAAAAATTTAAGTTAGAAAAATGGACCGGATATGGACCTATGTGTAAATGACCTCATATTTGAATTTTGATGATTTCAATAGCTCTGTATGGTGATTTTGGGTTTAGGATCGTGTCCGAAATATTATTTGGACGTCCGTAGATGAATTAGGCTTGAAATACCGAAAGTTTAATTTTTGAGAAGTTTGACCGGAGGGTTGACTTTTTGATATCGGGGTCGGAATCCGATTCTGAAAATTGGAATACCTCTGTTATGTCATTTATGACTTGTGTGCAAAATTTGAGGTCAATCGGACGTGATTTGATAGGTTCCGGAGTCGTTTGTAGAAATTAAAAATTTCAAAGTACATTAGGTTTGAATTGGGGTGTAATTCATGGTTTTAGCGTTGTTTGAGGTGATTTGAGGGTTCGACTAAATCCGTATGATATTTTAGGACTTGTTGGTATATTTGGTTGAGGTCCCGAGGGGCTCGGGTGAGTTTCGGATGGTTAACGAGTTGGATTTTGGACTTGGAACTCTGGATTTTGGACTTGGAACTCGCGTTCGCGTAGAGGAACTAGGAGACTGGCAATATTTTCTCTTAACGTTCGCGAAGAGAAGCACGCATTCGCGAAGGGTGTGCTGGGTGTGCATCGCGAACGCGAGATGTGTTACGCATTCGCGAAAAAGAGAGAAAGCAGCCGAAGCCCCCAGGCAATTGATCTACGCGTTCGTGTAGGGGTTGTCGCGTTCGCGTAGTCAGAGGGAACGAAGCATCGCGTTTGCGATGGGTTGAACGCGTTCACGTAGAAGGCATTGAGGCAGATGCATATTTGTGCTTCGCGAATGCGAGGGTGATGTCGCGTTCGTGAAGGAGGAATTTGGACGAGAGTTATTTTGTGCTTCGCGAATGCGAGGAACTGACCACGTTCACGAAGAAGAAAAGTCTGGGCAATGAGTTTAAGTTCTGAAAATGGGTTTCAGTTTTTGGCGATTTGGAGCTCGGAAGTGAGGCGATTTTGGGTGATTTTCAGAGGAAACAACGGGGTAAGTGTTCTTAACTCAATATTGGTTAAATTACCCGAATCCATGGTTGTTTTTATCATTTAATTGGTGAATTGATTTGGGAAAATTTGAAAACCCTCTTGGTTTAAATCGAAGATTTGAGGGTCGAGTTGGGTTCGGATTTTTGTAAAATTGGTATGGTCAGACTCATGGTTGAATGGGTTTCCGGATTTTGTAACTTTTGTCGAGTTCTGAGACATGGGCCCCACGGGCAACTTTTGAGCTAATTTTTGGATTTTTATGGAAAATTATTACTATCTTGTGGAATTAATTCCAATGAATTTTATTGACTGAAACGAATTATTTATGACCAGATTCGAGGCGCTTGGAGACCAATTCATGAGGAAAGGACATTGCAGAATAAGAATTTCGCGGTTTGAGGTAAGTAACGATTGTAAATATAGTCCCGAGGGTAAGAAACCCCGGATTTCATATCATTCTACTATTTTGAAGTGACGCAAATGCTAGGTGATGGGTGTATGGGCGTGTGGGCGTGCACCGTTGGGGAATTGTGAGTTGGTCCGTCCCGTAGCAAATGTAAAGTTGCATACTTTGTTGAAACCATTTGATACTTATATGTTTTAGAAAGAATTTCTGTAAATTGGGCTGAATGCCATGTTTGGGCCTTGCGCCAATGCTATTTGGACCCTTAGGGGTTGTTTCTTACCATCCTCTCACTGTTTTCGATTAAAAATCTATACTCAGTCATGTTTATACTTGTTTATCGCATAACTCAGTTTTTGACTCTATTTTGATGCATATAAATGTTGTTTTGGGCTGAATGCCCTGTTTTACTGAAATGACCAAGTGGCTTGAGAGGTTTATGACTGAGAGAGGCCGAGGGCCTGATTTGTGAGGATGAGTGTGGATCGGCGCTGCCCGCCTGCAGCATATTTATGACTGAGTGAGGCCGAGGGCCTATTTTTTAGGATGAGTGTGGATCGGGGCTGCCCACCTGCAGCATACTTTATTATTATAGCACGTGAGTTGTCCGTGCAAATTATAGCGCTTGGGCTGAAGGAGCCCCTCCAGAGTCTATACACACCCCCAGTAAGCGCAGGTACCTACTGAGTGCGAGTGACGAGTGCTGAGTGACTGGGAGGCATGAGTGATTGTGAGTTATGACCGAGTGGCAAGAGTGATTGTGAGGTATGACCGAGTGGCACGAGTGACTGTGAGGTTTGCCCGAGGGGCTATATATGAGTGATGTTTTGCCCGAGGGGCTATTTATGATTTCATCATTTTTGCTCACCTTTGCATTAAGCCTTTTTTTGAAAAATTATCTTTAAATAATTCTTACTGGAACCAGGTTTAAACGAGATAAATCGATTCAAATACTTATTTTCAAAGCATGTTGTACTTTACTGAGATTTCATGATATGAACGTTATATGCTTTATTGCTCGTCACTACTGCTCAGTCTTTATTTATTCTTGTTACTTACTGAGTTGGCGTACTCACGTTACTCCCTGCACCTTATGTGCAGATTCAGGTGTAGCTGGACACGGTAGCGGTTATTGAGTGTTCTGGTTGCAGATTTTTCTTGGAGATAGTAAGGTAGTTGTTTAGCGATTACAGCCCCTGCTCTTCTCCCTCTTATCTTCCTCTAGTTGTATTTAGCTATTTTCCAGGCTGAGTTAGCCTTGATATTGTTAGATAGATTATAGTAGATGCTCATGACTAGTGACACCCCGATATCGGGCTTTTCTTTTTCGCACTTCTGTTTTTCTTTGATTTGAACTCTTTAAATAGAGGTTTTATGTTAAATAACCTTGAAAGTTTCTTTGAAATAAAAATATCAGTTTGTTTTGAAAATGTGTCGGCTTACCTAGTTCCACGATAAGCGTCATCACGACAGAGGTTAGTTTGGGTCATGACAGATTGGTATCAGAGCCTAGGTTACATAGGTCCCATGAGTCATGACCGGGTTTAGTAGAGTCTTGCGGATCGGTATGGATACGTATGTACTTATCTTCGAGAAGCTGCATAACCCTTAGGAAAATTTCACTTTCTTGTATTCTATCGTGCGAAATTAATTCAGCTTGAAACATAACTCTTTGAATTCCTTCCATGCATTCGTATGCGCACATGAGCGCTCGGTATCAGTTGTGCATCGCCGGCTTGTGATTCTATGAACGAGGTTCGAGATGTCTATTATGTGTTTTGGTGATGGGCTAGTCTGGAGGACATGAGGCCAGATTTAAACTGTAGTTTTGTCTTGGTAGCTTCAGTTGTAACCTGTACATTCAGACTCATATGTCCGGTAATGCCCCTACGAGTGGAATTCGTGGCTCGATAAGCGGTGGAATGTCTTTGTGATAAGTATGATATAACTACGGGATGTGTTAAGACAATTTGAATGTGACGAGAAGTGTTTCCTTAAAATGTAAAGGAAGGCCATTGGGCGCTTGCTTTTCGTTTTGATGTGACGTATGGTCTCGAGTGTGAATGTTTTGAAGGATCTTTCACGTTGTTAAATTTTGGGGCAAATTAAATTCTCATGTCTTGTCAATGAGTTTGGACTCAAGAAAAGTAAGTGATTGTGTAGTAATTGTGGTTGCGAATGGGTATTTTTGATGTTGATGGCTCGAGAAAGATGATCTTCGAAGAGACTTAGAGTCGGTAACATTTTATTGGTTCAGGTGCGACAAAGATACATTTCGATTTGATGCAGCGGTTGGGTAGCAAAGTATGAGGGAAGGCATGACGGGAAGTGTTTCGCGGTGGTTGAAGTACTAGCAGGTCAAGTAGGAGAAGTAGAGGTTGAGAAGTTTCTTAAAGGAGATGATTTAACCAAAGTAAGAGTGGCAGATTAGCATATAAATTCACTAGTAGGGTAGTCGTGCGCCTTGAGAAAGTGTAGAATGGTTTGAAATCATGTTAGTATGTGAATAGGCCTGCAGACTCTATTTGGAGTGATGGTTAGTGTACAAAGGAAAATTGAATATGGCAGAAAGGAGTGTGTTTGAAATGAATAGAGGCGTGGAGATCTGATTATCGTGTCAGGTGCAATATGACTTGAGTTCGGAAGGTATTGTTGATGTACAGTTGATGTCAATAGGGAAAGTGCAGACTTATACAAATGGTGGGCGAGCATGAACTCAGGAGAATTTACGGATTTAGTGGTCGTTGCACTCAGTGCAGTGTCATTGGAAGATGTCGGTAAGGAATTCCACATGTGGGTTATCTCCTGTGTGCAGCTAGCGGTGGCGTGATGTTGATGAAGCTTTGTGAGGAATATTAATTGCTACCAGTAGGAGGTCGCGTGTGTGATTTTGGCTGGAGATTCAGAATGTTCATGAAAGGCTTAATAAAAGACTTCGAGATGTCTGGAAGGTTAATGGTGCGAGACCTTGGTAATTGAGAAGGAGAAATCCTTACGGGTTCTAATTTTATATAATTGTAGCTTAAGGCTAAGTGGGGGAGTCTGCTATCGACGAGCTGATTGCATGGTTATGGGTCGTATTTGTTTCGGTTCGGGGTATACCGGTAAATCAGATATGACTTGCAGAGGTCGAGGTCGAGGATGACTCGGGTAAAGGAATTTCTGGACACAAGTTGTATTACACTATATGGTTATAGGAGGACCATAAAATAATTGAGTGGTTATTCACAGAGAATGTAGTGTACATGGAGCGGGAATTTGCTCGGTTGCGTAGGAGTGTGGGTTACTCTTTATTCTCTTGGGTGTTGGTGTACTAATGGGGCATAAGTCGTTTCGGTCCGTTTGGTCGGTTAATTCGAGAATGGTTACAATGGATTCAAGATTTATAAATATGACTAGAAAATTGGGAGTTGCATTGAACGGTGTTGAGACTCGTGGCATCTTATATCATTGTGAATTATGCATTTCAGTATCAAGAAGGTGAAGGAAACAGTTTTATATTCACATAAAGTTTCTTCGGAGTAAGCAGTTTTGGTTGTGGAACCTTTAGAATACATAAAAAGGGAATTCGGCGGCTTATAAGCCTTAGGACGGTGTGATTCTGTGCTAGAGTTTTTGGGAGTTGAAATTGTTTGAATTGTAGTTTATTTATGTCACGACCCAATTTCACCTATAGGTCATGATGGCGCCCAACACTACAGCTAGGCAAGCCAACTAATAAGTCAAACGTACATTGGTTAAACTTTTATTCCAAGAAAATAATAAAATACCAACTTCTACCAATGTGTGTGTGCCAAGACCCGGTGTCGCAAGTGCATGAGCATCTAGTAGATTATACAAAACTCCAAATACTGTCTGAAATGAAATAGGCAGAATATAAATATAAGAAGAGACACTAGTAGCTGCAGAACGGCTCAGAAAGGCAGCTCACCACTATGCCTCGGGATGACGTGGGTATGTGATGATAGGTCCTCCACTAGCACCTGTCTCAGATCCTGCACAAAAAGTGCAGCAAGTGTAGTATGAGTACGTAAACAACGTGTACCCAGTAAGTATCAAGCCTAATCTCGAAGTGGTAAAGATGAGATGGCCGACTTTGACACTCACTATGGGTCAATAATAATAACTGAAATAAAATTAGGATATTTAAATCAGCATGATTTACAGAATTCACAATAATTTATTTAATCAGCAGAAATAATCAAATTCCTTCAAATGTAACAATTCTCAATATATTAATTAAATTCCTTCAATTCAAATAGTTTCCAATTTATCAATTAAACCTCATTTACAGGAGTAACAATTATTTCCTTAACAAGCAATAATAATAATTCAATAAATTTCAAGGATTTTTCAATTTATTAATTTGCTTCACAAGCTGAAATAAATTATTAAAGTATCGTGTAATTATTATTATTAAGCACGATTTCTGTCGAGGACGTACGGCCCGATCCAGAGTGTAATGTACACTGCCGAGGGACGTGCGGCGCGATCCATAGATGCATCTATCCTGCCGAGGCATTCGGCCCGCTCCACAAGAAAGGAGGACATTTTCTTATGTGCCTACGGAAGGAGAGTATAATTATTATAAGGTAAATTCGGGAGGAGAACAATTTCTTTTAACAATTAATTGATTTAAATAGACAATAAAGCCTATGAGATTTCCATCCTTTAATATCTTTATCTAATAATTCACAATATATTCATATAGATATCAATTAATATAAATAAATCAAAGAATATAATTTACACAAGTAAGGCATGCTTTGAGTCCTAAACTACCCCGGACTTTAGCATTAATAGTAGCTACGCACGGGCTCTCATCACCTCGTGCGTATGTAGCCCCCCCATAATTAGCAACAATTATTTAATTTTAATCACCTATGAGGTAATTTTTCCCTCACAAGATTAGACAAGAGACTTACCTCGTCTTACTCCAATTTAATCCACTATAAGGCATTTTCCATGATTATCCAACTCCGTCTGGCTCAAATCTAGCCAAAATAATTCGATACAATCACTAAATATTATAGGAATCAATTCTATAAGAAAATACTACATTTTTAAGAAAAGATCCCGAAATTAGTTAAAAATTTGTCCGCGGGGCCCACATCTCGGAATCCGACGAAAGTTATAAAATCTGATAACCCATTCAATTACGAGTCCAACCATACCAGTTTCACTCAAATACGACTCCGAATCGATACCGAAATCTCAAAAATTCGTTTCTATGAGATTTCTAAAAATTTCCCAAATTTAAATCTCAAAACACTAATTTATGGTGAAAACAATGATATACTTGTATATGTAGAACAAATCCGAGTTAGAATCACTTACCCCAATGTTTTTTCCTTGAAAATATGCCAAAAGTCGTCTCTGCTCAAGCTCAAGTTCGTCAAAAATGACAAATGGGACGAATGCCCACTTTTTATAAAACTGCCTAGCAGCCTTCGGAACTGGTCCTCGAACTGGGCCTCGATCGCGGCTTCGATCACAGGCTCGAGCCTGGACCTCGGTCATGGCCTCGATCAGTGCATCGAGGTTGGGCCTTCGATCATAGCCTCAATCATGGCATCGAGCTTGAGCCTTCGATTGTGACCCTCGATCTTGGGTCTCGATCCTGGCCCTCGAGCCTTGCCTTCAACCATGGCCCTCGAGCTGGACCTTCGATCATGGCCCTCGAGTTGGACCTTCGATCATGGCTTCGATACACTAGCTCGAGCCTATACCTCGTCAACCCTGGGCTCGATATCTGGGCTCGATCACAACCCAGAATGTCCAACAGAAGAGGAAAAATTGCAGCAGCTTTTTAACTCAAATTTTTGATCCGTTAACCATCCGAAACTCACCCGAGGCCCTCGGGACCTCAACCAAATATACCAAAAAGTCCTAAAACATCATACGAACTTAGTCGAACCTCTAAATCATATCAAACAATGCTAAAACCATGAATTATACCCCAATTCAAGCTTAATGAAACTAAGAGTTTTCAACTTCTACATTCAATGTCGGAACCTATCAAATCAACTCCGATTGACCTAAAATTTTATACACAAGTCATAAATTACATAACGGAGCTATGAAAATTTTCGGAACTAGATTCGGACTCCGGTATCAAAAAGTCAACTCATCGGTCAAACTTTCAAACTTAAATTCTTGTTTTTAGCCATTTCATGCCTAATTTAACTACGGGCTTCCAAATAAAATTTCGAATACACTCCTAAGTCCAAAATCACCATACGGAGCTGTTGGAATCATCAAAATTCTATTCCAGGGTTGTTTCCACATAATTAGACATCCGGTCACTATTCAAACTTAAACATTTTATTTTTTCTTCAAAATTCTATATCTCGGGCTAGGGACCTCGGAATTTGATTCCGGGCATACGCCCAAGTCCCAAATCACGATACGGACCTACCAGAACTATCAAAACACTGATCCGAGTTCGTTTGCTCAAAATGTTGACCGAAGTCAACTCAATTGAGTTTTAAAGCTCTAATCCACATTTTTAAATCCATTTTTCACATAAAGACTTTCCATGAAATTTTATGGATTGCGCACGCAAGTCGAGGAATGATAAATAGTACTTTTCGAGGTCTTAGAACACATAATTAATTATTAAATTTAAAGATGACATTTTGGGTCATCACATTCTCCACCTCTTAAACAAACGTTCGTCCTCGAACGGGTTTAGAATTATACCTGAAGTGTTGTATAAGTCTGGATATCTACTCCACATATTTTCCTCGGCCTCCCAAGTCGCTTCCTCGACTGGTTTGCCCCTCCACTGGACTTTTACTGCAGAAACCCTATTGGACCTCAACTGGCGAACCTGTTTATCAACAGTGGCAATTGGCTCCTCTTCATAACCCAAGCTATTATCTAGCTGAATTATGCTGAAGTCTAATACATGTGATAGGTCGGCATGATACTTCCGGAGCATAGATACGTGGAAAACCGGATGAACTCCCGATAGGCTGGGAGGCAATGCAAGCTCGTAAGCAACCTCCCCAACTCGTTTCAACACCTCGAATGGGCCTATAAACCTTGGGCTTAACTTGCCCTTCTTCCCGAATCTCATAATTCCCTTCATCGGCGAAACCTTCAAGAGAACACTTTCGCCTACCAAAAATGATAAATCACGTGCTTTCTGATCCGCGTAACTCTTCTGCCTGGACTGTGATGTACGAAGTCGCTCCTGAATCAACTTTACCTTTTCCAAGGCATCCCTTACCAAATCAGTACCATATAACTTAGCCTCACCTGACTCAAACCATCCGATAGGTGAACGACATCGCCGACCATATAAAGCCTCAAATGGAGCCATCTCGATGCTGGATTGGTAACTGTTATTATAAGCAAACTCAGCCAAAGGCAGGAAACGATCCCACTGACCTCCAAAGTCAATCACACATGCCCTGAGCATATCCTCCAAAATCTAAATTGTCCTCTCTGACTGTCCATCGGTCTGCGGATGAAAGACTGTGCTGAGATCTACACGGGTCCCCAACTCACTCTATACTGCTCTCCAGAAATGTGAAGTAAACTGAGGACCTCTATCTGATATGATGGAAATTGGCACACCGTGCAACCGAACTATCTCCTGAATATAAATCTGGGCCAACCTATGAAGTATACGTAGTCACAACAGGAATAAAATGTGCCGACTTAATCAACCTGTCAACAATCACCCAAACTGCATCAAATTTCCTCAAGGTCCGCGGCAACCCAACTACAAAATCCATAGTAATTCGTTCCCATTTCCACTCTGGTATGGTCATCTGCTAAAGTAGGCCACCTGGCCTCTGGTGCTCATATTTAACTTGCTGGCAATTTAGATACCGAGCTACATACTCAACTATGTCTTTTTTCATTCGTCGCCACCAATAATGCTGCCTCAAGTCACGATACATCTTCGTAGCACCTGGATGAATAGAATATCGAGAACTGTGTGCCTCCTCCAGGATCTTTTTCCTCAGTTCATCCACATTAGGAACACACAGACGATCCTAGAGTCGTAGAACACTATCTGCACCAATAGTGACTTCTTTGGCACCACCTTGTAGTACCGTTTCACGAAGAACCACCAGGTGTGGGTCATCATACTGGCGAGCCTTGATCTGTTCAAATAGTGAAGACCGGTCCACAACACATGCAAGAACTCTACTGGGCTCTGAAATGTCTAGCCTCACAAGTCTGTTAGCCAAGGACTGAATATCTGAGGCTAATGGCCTTTCCTCTACTGAAATGAAAGCCAAACTACCCATACTCTCCGCCTTTCTGCTCAAGGCATCTTCAACCACATTTGCTTTGCCCGGATGATACAGGATAGTAATATCATAATCTTTTAGTAACTTCAGCCATCTGCGCTGCCTCAAATTTAGATCCCTCTGCTTGAACAAATGTTGCAAACCGCGATGATCAGTGTAAACTTCACAAGACACCCCATAAAGATAATTCCTCCAAATCTTAAGAGCGTGAACAATCGTAGCTAACTGCAAATCATGTACCAGATAATTCTTTTCGCGGGGCTTCAGCTGACGTGAAGCATATGCAATAACTTGCCCTTCCTGCATCAATACACAACCCAAGCCAACGCACGAAGTGTCGCAATACACTGTATACATCCCTGAACTGGAAGCCAACACTAACACTGGTGTTGTAGTCAATAATGTCTTAAGCTTCTGAAAGCTCACCTCACAATCATCGGACCATCGGAATGGAGCACCCTTCTGGGTTAATTTGGTCAAAGGTGCTGCAATAGATGAAAAATCTTCCACAAACCGACGATAATAACCTGCCAAACCCAGAAAACTCCTGATCTCCGTCGCTGAAGTGGGATGATGCCAATTTTGAACTGCCTCAATCTTTTTGGGATCAACTTTAATACCTTCGCCCGATACGATATGTCCCAAAAATGCTACAGACTCTAGCCAAAACTCATATTTAGAGAACTTAGCATATAGCTTTTGTTCCCGCAATGTCTGAAGCACTACTCTCATATGCTGCTCATGCTCCTCCTTACTACGTGAGTAGATCAAAATGTCATCAATGAAGACAATGACAAATGAGTCAATATTTGGCCTGAATACCTTGTTCATCAGATCCATAAACGCTGCCGGGGCATTAGTTAAACCAAAAGACATT